>NC_091825.1:101436933-101736933 GCF_038994185.2 Dermacentor albipictus | reverse complement strand
AAAAATTTGGCAGATCCGACGCACTGTGCGAATCGATGTAAGCGAAGCTTTGTGTGCTGTCTGCTTTGACGGACGTGGCGGAAGTGTTAAACTTGTATTGAATTCTGGGGCTTTGGCTAATTCAGTTAAGTTTATAATTGTATGCATACATTGTATCCATACACTCGCGATCTGCACCACGTTTCGCTGGGTATAGAAGAGACTCCTATTCATCGCGACGCTTCTTTCGGACCTGGGTGTCCTCAACGCTGAGTGCACGCTTTGGAGCCATTTTGCTGGCGCGTGTTCACGTGCTCCTGCATAGGTGACCAGCACACTGTTGAGACGCCAGCTGTAAGCGCTCTCTTCAGGCTATGGGCTATGGTGATGTTTACACCAGGTAGAACACCCGCCTCGCGTGCAAGAGGTCCGTGGTTCGAATCCCGGTGCCGGCAATTTTCCACCGGATTAAAAAAAAAATCCGCGTGTTGATAAAATTGCACAAACAGGCCTGGAGTGTGGCCTGATCCCGGTGACCAGAACCGGTAACGCACTCCCTCACCAGAGCAGGATTGGCCACCCTGGTGCAGTACTTGGCCACAACCTCCTATATGAACACAACAATCAAACCCCGGCCCTCAGTCCCCAGCAGCTGCGCAGCAACTGACCACGGCGGCGGTCAGACCTGCGACGCAGCAGAGGGTGCTAAGAATCACTGGCTCCGGACAGGCCGCCATTGGAATATGAACCTGGCAACGTTTAACGCTAGAACGTTATCTAGTGAAGCGAGTCTAGCAGTGCTTTTGGAGGAATTAGAGGGCAGTAAATGGGACATAATAGGGCTCAGTGAAGTTAGGAGGCCAAAAGAAGCATATACAGTGCTAAAAAGCGGGCACGTCCTGTGCTACCGGGGCTTAGAGGAGAGAAGAGAGCTAGGAGTCGGATTCCTGATTAATAAGAATATAGCTGGTAACATACAGGAATTCTATAGCATTAACGAGAGGGTGGCAGGTCTTGTTGTGAAACTTAATAAGAGGTACAAAATGAAGATTGTACAGGTCTACGCCCCTACATCCAGTCATGATGACCAGGAAGTCGAAAGCTTCTATGAAGACGTGGAATCGGCGATGGGTAGAGTGAAAACCAAATACACTATACTAATGGGCGACTTCAATGCCAAGGTAGGCAAGAAGCAGGCTGGAGACAAAGCAGTGGGGGAATATGACATAGGCACTAGGAATAGCAGGGGAGAGTTATTAGTAGAGTTTGCGGAACAGAATAATATGCGGATAATCAATACCTTCTTCCGCAAGCGGGATAGCCGAAAGTGGACGTGGAGGAGCCCCAACGGCGAGACTAGAAATGAAATAGACCTCATACTCTGCGCTAACCCTGGCATCATACAAGATGTGGACGTGCTCGGCAAGGTGCGCTGCAGTGACCACAGGATGGTAAGAACTCGAATTAACCTAGACTTGAGAAGGGAACGGAAGAAACTGGCACATAAGAAGCCGATCAATGAGTTCGCGGTAAGAGGGAAAATAGAGGAATTCCAGATCAAGCTAAAGAACAGGTACTCGGCTTTAACTCAGGAAGAGGACCTTAGTGTTGAAGCAATGAACGACAATCTTGTGGGCATCATTAAGGAGTGTGCAATGGAAGTCGGTGGCAACTCCGTTAGGCAGGATACCAGTAAACTATCACAGGAGACGAAAGATCTGGTCAAGAAACGCCAATGTATGAAAGCCTCTAACCCTACAGCTAGAATAGAACTGGCAGAAATTTCGAAGTTAATCAACAAGCGTAAGACAGCTGACATCAGGAAGTATAATATGGATAGAATTGAACATGCTCTGAGAAACGGAGGAAGCCTAAAAACAGTGAAGAAGAAACTAGGAATTGGCAAGAATCAGATGTATGCGTTAAGAGACAAAGCCGGCAATATCATAACTAATATGGATGAGATAGTTCAAGTGGCTGAGGAGTTCTATAGAGATTTATACAGTACCAGTGGCACCCACGACGATAATGGAAGAGAAAACAGTCTAGAGGAATTCGAAATCCCAAATGTTACGCCGGAAAAGTAAAGAAAGCCTTGGGAGATATGCAAAGGGGGAAGGCAGCTGGGGAGGATCAGGTAACAGCAGATTTGTTGAAGGATGGTGGGCAGATTGTTCTAGAGAAACTGGCCATCCTGTATACGCAATGCCTCATGACCTCGAGCGTACCGGAATCTTGGAAGAATGCTAACATAATCCTAATCCATAAGAAAGGGGACGCCAAAGACTTGAAAAATTATAGACCGATCAGCTTACTGTCCGTTGCCTACAAAGTATTTACTAAGGTAATCGCAAATAGAATCAGGAACACCTTAGACTTCAGTCAACCAAAGGACCAGGCAGGATTCCGTAAAGGCTACTCAACAATAGATCATATTCACACTATCAATCAGGTGATAGAGAAACGTGCGGAATATAACCAACCCTTATATATAGCTTTCATTGATTACGAGAAAGAGTTTGATTCTGTCGAAACCTCAGCAGTCATGGAGGCGTTACGGAATCAGGGGGTAGACGAGCCATATCTAAAAATACTGAAAGATATCTATAGCGGCTCCACAGCCACCGTAGTCCTCCATAAAGAAAGCAACAAAATCCCAATAAAGAAAGGCGTCAGACAGGGAGATACGATCTCTCCAATGCTATTCACAGCGTGTTTACAGGAGGTATTCAGAGGCCTGGATTGGGAAGAATTGGGGATAAAAGTTAATGGAGAATACCTTAGTAACTTACGATTCGCTGATGATATTGCCTTGCTTAGTAACTCAGGGGACCAATCGCAATGCATGCTCACTGACCTAGAGAGGCAAAGCAGAAGAGTGGGTTTAAAGATTAATCTGCAGAAAACTAAAGTAATGTTTAACAGTCTCGGAAGAGAACAGCAATTTACAATAGGCAGCGAGACACTGGAAGTAGTAAGGGAATATATCTACTTAGGGCAGGTAGTGACGGCAGATCCGGATCATGAGACAGAAATATTCAGAAGAATAAGAATGGGCTGGGGTGCGTTTGGCAGGCATTCTCAGATCATGAACAGCAGGTTGCCATTATCCCTCAAGAGGAAAGTGTATAATAGCTGCGTCTTACCAGTACTCACCTACGGGGCAGAAACCTGGAGGCTTACGAAAAGGGTTCTACTCAAATTGAGGACGACGCAACGAGCTATGGAAAGAAGAATGATAGGTGTAACGTTAAGGGATAAGAAAAGAGCAGATTGGGTGAGGGAAAAAACGCGAGTTAATGACATCTTAGTTGAAATCAAGAAAAAGAAATGGGCATGGGCAGGGCATGTAATGAGGAGGGAGGATAACCGATGGTCATTAAGGGTTACGGACTGGATCCCAAGGGAAGGGAAGCGTAGCAGGGGGCGTCAGAAAGTTAGGTGGGCGAATGAGATTATGAAGTTTGCAGGGACGGCATGGCCACAATTAGTACATGACCGGGGTTGTTGGAGAAGTATGGGAGAGGCCTTTGCCCTGCAGTGGGCGTAACCAGGCTGATGATGATGATGATGATGATGATGATGATGATGATGATGTTTACACTATCACGGTGCAGCACGCCACCTCTACGGTCCAGCACATTGCATTTTTGTCGGCTATGAAAGCAAACTGTGAAACGATGTCGTGGCGGCGCCGGCCGGGATGCGTAAAACCCCTTAAACTTCGTGTTCTTCTTCTTCTTGATTTGGGAGAGGGAAAATACGCTCAGTTCTGCAGCCCATATGGTAGCACGGCGCAGCGTAATGGGGATGGGGGCGGGGAAAGAAAGATGAGAGGATAAAGGGGGAAAGGGAGAGTAGGTTTCAGGCAGCAGACGTCAGCATCATCCAGGGGCGATGGCCGGCGCTCGGGCAGAGGCCGTGCGAGGCCGAAATCTATTGGCGATCTAGGAGCCCGTTTGAGTACACATATTCAAGCAGGCTTGCCAGTACTGGGAGGTGGTAGCGGGCCGGGAAGAGCAGGCGTGTCTTTGAGGTAGCCGGGAGTCCATACCGTTGTTAGGTGGCAGTGACTGGAGCGCGCTCCTGGGCTAATGCAGGACAGGTGCAGAGTAGGTGCTCGAGGGTCTTGGCGTCACCGCACCTTCTGCAGGCCGGCGAGGTGATGCGTCCCTTGGCATGGAGCCTAGCTGCCGTCCACACGGAGCCCGTGCGCAGACGAAGGAGTGTGAAACTGTCCCGTCGCGAGAGGCCGTTCTCAGGGAGGAGTTTTGGGGCGCGGTTGGTAGCTATCCGGATGGCTGGAAGTCAGCAGCTGATTGAGTCTCTGCCTGGAGAAGTCCGATGCTGCGACTGCTCTGGTGAGTGGAACGGTCGGGTGGGTGGCGGTCTTAGCAAGGACATCCCCCTCCTCGTTTCCAGCGATCCCTATGTTGGAAGGCAGCCAGTGGAAGGAGATGGCTACCCCCACTGCAGAGAGGGCCGAGATTTTTGCTCTCAGGAGGGTCTCAGTGACTCCGTGTCGATGGCGATCGGAGAGTGCCTGGAGAGCCGGTCGCGAGTCACTTAGCACCGCCACTGCTTTTGTCGGGGGGTCCTCAGCCAGGAGGTCTGCAGCCAGGTGGAGTCCCGCCAGCTCAGCTGCTGTGGAGCTCGCGCGACCCGAAACTTCGCAAAGTAGTGCGACGCTTTGAAGAATGCTGCCTCCTCCTCGCGCGCTCTGGCCGAGGTCGACGCCGCGTCGCTATTGGCCTAATAGCATCACGTGGGCCCTCGCGCCGTGCATCAGCGCCATTTTTGCTCAAGAAGCGTCTACGGAGTGGCAAGGAGCGCATGTTGGCGCCGTTTCTACGCTCGAGCAATGTAGACGGCGCCACGGTCCAGGAGGGAACGTGGAAGAGAGGCAAAACGAGGAGGAATGAAGGTGGAGGAGGAGAGTGTCGCTACTTTACAAAGTTTAAGGGGTTTCGGGGATGCGCTTAGGCGAGCGCCATCTGGTGGTGTTGCAAGGAACCGAGCGACGCGCGCGAGAAAGGCTGCTGCAGCGGCAGCAGTGGCGCCCCGGAATGCCGGGAGAGGAGGCAGAGAAAGCTTTGCCTTTAATACGCACGCGGCGCGCCGCCGCCGGTAGGCAGTGCGGCGGCAGTCACTTGACAGCTTGAAAATGGCCTCCTCTCTTATACTCTGAGTGTACGTGCGAGATGTTGCGCGCGTCGCCTGCTGACAGATAGGCAATCTGTTCACGTTCTTCTACTTTCGCTCTTAATGCGAGTCAGGAAAGCTGATGGTGAGGATGTCACTGCCACTGTGATCATAATCACGTTGGTGTGCTCCCTTCTGCTGCGGCGTCTTCGAAAGACAAGGCGAGTGAGGTACTGGCTGTTGTCACCGCGTATCACAGAATCGGATATGGCGGGCTATCTACAAAAACCTTTTCATCGGGACGTCTCGCTTTAGACTCATCATTGTAAACACACACACACACACACACACACACACACACACACACACACACACACACACACACACACACACACACACACACACACACACACACACACACACACACACACACACACACACACACACACACACACACACACACACACACACACACACACACACACACACACACACACACACACACACACACACACACACACACACACACACACACACACACACACACACACACACACACACACACACACACACACACACACACACACACACACACACACACACACACACACACACACACACACACACACACACACACACACACACACACACACACACACACACACACACACACACACACACACACACACACACACACACACACACACACACACACACACACACACACACACACACACACACACACACACACACACACACACACACACACACACACACACACACACACACACACACACACACACACACACACACACACACACACACACACACACACACACACACACACACACACACACACACACACACACACACACACACACACACACACACACACACACACACACACACACACACACACACACACACACACACACACACACACACACACACACACACACACACACACACACACACACACACACACACACACACACACACACACACACACACACACACACACACACACACACACACACACACACACACACACACACACACACACACACACACACACACACACACACACACACACACACACACACACACACACACACACACACACACACACACACACACACACACACACACACACACACACACACACACACACACACACACACACACACACACACACACACACACACACACACACACACACACACACACACACACACACACACACACACACACACACACACACACACACGCACACGCACACGCACACGCACACACAGTCACAAACCATGAGAATCAAAGCAAGCGCGAAGGAGAGCTGAGCCGAGTGAAACGACTGCGAATCGAGCGGTCGGGCGGATCCGCATGACGCCGTGTTACGACTTTGCACCGCGGCACCACGATTACGACTTTGTGGTCCCGTAGCGCTCGTCACCCGTTTCGTGACAGAGCGTTGGTAGCGAAGACTCCGAGCCTGGCGTCGATGAGAATAACAAAAGGGACTTTATACATTATATACAGGTTATCATACAGGACATGAACGGGCCGGCACTGGGGCCGAGTGCTCACAACAAACGCGACTGTTCTCGCACGGCGACGTCCGGCGAAAACGCGTGACACATCTCACCCCAGTCGGGAGCGACACTGTCTCCCGGTGGGTCGGCGGATCCTGTTTTCGAGGCGGCCTCCTCGCCGCTTTATAATCCCCGAGAACCATTGTCACTCAAACGGCCCAATACAAAGTCAGCACACGACGGTCGTCCGAGGGGTCCAACCAGCGACCGCGCTGGCCACCCGGTTCAAAGTTCGCGCGCGCGGTGACCTCCAGGCAAAGGGAGGTGCGGCGCCGGGCTGTCTGGCACACGCTGACACGTCCGAACACGCTGCTCGCCGAGGCTTCTCCCGCAGGACAGCGCTGCCTGACGGCTCAGCATCTTGCCTTTTCACGGGAGAATTTGGGCGCTCGCAGGATAAATTCTGCATCTTGCAGATTCGGAATCCGGGCTTGTGGTAATGGCACAACAGCATCCCCGCCCTCAGATAAGGCGCCGGGAAGACGAGCTGCCTCCACGTGGCTCGGATGCCAGGCGCGCACGTTCGTCAGGCTCGTCCAAGTTCACGTCCAGTGTCGGGACGCCAGGTAACTTCACGTGCCCAGGTCCGACTCGCCAGGACAGGAGCTCTGCTCACCGCGTCGTCGCCAAGGCACCTTGACCAGCTCCGCTCGGGTCGTTCCTAAGACCTTGCTTCTCGCCACTGGTCCCGCTTGGTCGTTCTGCAGCTTGCAAAACCGACCGGCAAAAGGCAACACCCAACACGAACAAGTGCCCTCTGTCTCCCGTCAAACACCAGACAAGGCCATAATCCAAATCAACCTAACTAAATCGCTATCCCCTTTTGCTCCCGCTGCAACAAGAGGCAGGTGTACGATCTAGCACACAAGGCTCAAACAATCAGTTTTCAAATTAACAACGCAACAGAATAGACAAGAAACAATTATTAATCAGCAATAATAATTACAAATGGAATGGTCCCCTTGAAATCACTTGGACCGAAAACATACCACTGAGGAAGCAAATGAGGTCATTCATTTTTCCCGGTGATATTTTCGCGGAATCCGAAGCTGCTTATATTTGCGACCCTGCTTATCCGTGTAGCGGCGGTACAATAAGCCAGATTCCTTGCCAAATGAAACCCCTTTTTTTTTCACTCCCCGTTTGATGCTCTTCCTCAGATCGGCTAGTGAACAATCTTCCTGTTGCTCGCGAATCAGACTTTCTCTTTCAACTGCAGCCTGCTCCTGCCGGCTGGCGGAAACCGGAGCGAGTGTGGAGCCCGCGTCGCCTAATTTGGGCGTCGAGTCTATATCGCGGCTAGCACTGCACGCGTCACTCCCACTCACTTCCAGGACCCGCTCGTCTAGGCCAGCCTCCGAGCTCTGCCTCTCCCGTGACTGCTCGCCACTCAAGTTACCGTGATCGGTCCGTGTGCCGCACCGCCTTTCGCTCACCGACGCTAAGTCAAGTTCCCTCGACAGCGGGCGCGCTTTGGATCGCGTGGGGGCCATGTACGCCACGTCGCCAAAGAATGATTTGCCCTGATCCCTCAGCAGCTGCTCCGAGTTATTCGAGAAGAGGTAGGAAAATTGCTCCGGGAGGGCGGCTGACACAGCGGCTTCGGTGTTAAGTTTCCCAAACTCTCCTTCAATGATAACCGTTGCGATCGGTAAACAGACACTCTCCTTCTCGGCCACTTGCCGTATCCTAACGCACTCTCCCGTAAAATCACTCGAGGAGACGAAAGACGGGTGAACAACGTCCATAGTTGCTGCAGAGTCCCGCAGTGCTCGGCACTTCTTGCCGTTTACCTTAATTTCCTGCACATAGGGCTCCAATAGACGTATGTTTTGTGAGTTTCCTGTATCGTTGCAAAAGCAATTCTCTCTGGGCAGCTTGCAGCGATGTGCCCTTGCTTTTTGCAATTGTAGCAGGTTAACGGTTTCCGTTTTTCAAAAGAACGCGTCATTTCGTTTCGCTGTTTCGGACCATCGTCATCATTCTGAGATGCATTCTGTCCTTCCCTTACAGTTTCTTTGGTAAGGGATTCGTCGTCCCGAAACTCGCGACGCGTGATTTGCTTCCGTTCGTCGGGCTTCCCGGAAAACCAATCTCTCCTATCAGCTTTTTCTACGCGCACTGCCTTGCTGTGCAAGCTGCGGCGTGTGTAATACTCTTCCGCTAACTCTGCTGCCTTGTTTAGCTTAACATCCTTTAGCCTATCTTGCAGCCAGAGCCGGACATCCTCATCAATGCAACGGTAGAACTGCTCCAACGCGATGCATTCGACAATTTTGTCGCGGTCGTCGTAAACCTCTTCGCCCTTCAGCCATTCCACCAAGTCGGCTTTTAGACGAAACGCGAAGTCAACATTCGACTCCTTACCCTTTTTTGCATACCGGAACCTCTGCCGGAAAGCTTCGGGCGACAATTTGTACTTCCGCAGTAGCGCTTCCTTCACATCACTGTAGCTCTCAAACGCCTCTTTCGATAAGCAAGTTATTACGTCTGATGCCTCCCCAGGAAGCAAGGCTAACAGATTCTGTGCCCAAAGGGATCGCTCAATGCTATTCCGTTCGCACACGTGCTCAAATTTCACGAGGTATTTGGCCATATCCTCTCCGACGACAAAGGGTGGAAGTTGATCGCGTATTCTTGGAACGTTAGAAGTGAGACTAGGCGCCGGCGAGTTATTTCGGATCTCCAACTCTTTCATTTTAAGCTCGTGCTCACGTCGCTCCCTCTCTCTCCTTTCCTTCTTTTCCTCCTCGCGAAGTTCCTTTTCTCTCCTTTCCTGCTCGCAACGTTCCTTCTCCTCCCTTTCCCGACGTTCATTTTCTTTCCTTTCCTGCTCGCAACGTTCCTTCTCCTCCCTTTCCCGACGTTCATTGATATCCGCCCAGGCCTCAGCGGCTTCCTCAGCCGTTACGTCCCCAGTCCTCATGACCTCAAGGATCGCATTCTTTCTTTTAGTTGAGCCCAACTCAATGCCCAACTCCTCACAAATTTGGAGAAGTTCCTTGACCTTGTACTTCTCCATCGTTCACACTGTCCTCCTGCTGTTTACCCTTTTTGAATATACCTGCCGTACGCTACTATAACACTACTAGTAAGACATATGCAAGTATTTCACACACTGCCCCGTTTTACCCCCTCAGCATCCCCTGGTTTTCAAAACACTCTTACTAGGCTTGAAACACACAAGGTTATCACAATGCAACACCAAATCCTTCCCTAAGCTACTATAACCTGTGTCAGAGAAAGTCTGGTGTTTGAGGTAAACTTCAGGCACTCACCGCGCCGAGGTAGCTGATGCCGGTCAATCCCGTAGCTGCCATCCAGTGTTACGACTTTGCACCGCTGCACCACGATTACGACTTTGTGGTCCCGTAGCGCTCGTCACCCGTTTCGTGACAGAGCGTTGGTAGCGAAGACTCCGAGCCTGGCGTCGATGAGAATAACAAAAGGGACTTTATACATTATATACAGGTTATCATACAGGACATGAACGGGCCGGCACTGGGGCCGAGTGCTCACAACAAACGCGACTGTTCTCGCACGGCGACGTCCGGCGAAAACGCGTGACACATCTCACCCCAGTCGGGAGCGACACTGTCTCCCGGTGGGTCGGCGGATCCTGTTTTCGAGGCGGCCTCCTCGCCGCTTTATAATCCCCGAGAACCATTGTCACTCAAACGGCCCAATACAAAGTCAGCACACGACGGTCGTCCGAGGGGTCCAACCAGCGACCGCGCTGGCCACCCGGTTCAAAGTTCGCGCGCGCGGTGACCTCCAGGCAAAGGGAGGTGCGGCGCCGGGCTGTCTGGCACACGCTGACACGTCCGAACACGCTGCTCGCCGAGGCTTCTCCCGCAGGACAGCGCTGCCTGACGGCTCAGCATCTTGCCTTTTCACGGGAGAATTTGGGCGCTCGCAGGATAAATTCTGCATCTTGCAGATTCGGAATCCGGGCTTGTGGTAATGGCACAACAGCCGCCAGTTTCCCGCGCGCACGTCCCTGGAGGGGCCGCTCTCATTGGTCCTCTCCGTCTGTGGCACACAGGGCGCGCTTTGTGGTCGGTGCGTAACAATATACAACGTTGTTACAACAAAGTTGTGTTGTAACAGACAGATCGAAATAGCAAGACGAGATTGCAAAGACGCACTTAAAGCGATGATGCGAACGGAGTCACATAAGAAACAAACACTCAAGGCTGCGTCGCTAACCAATATAATATCACATATACACATTCACAATAAAAATAAAGACTGCTTATGAACAGTTTTTCCGCGCATTAATAACGGCAAATAATACCGCTGTGTTCTATAGTTTTTTTGATACCCCTAAAACTCAATTCTCCATTCCTCCTGTACGCCACGGCTCTAATAATTCCTTCCAGTTTAAACGTCCACGGTTTAATGCGTATAATGAGGTTTTAAATGGGCGTCTTGGTGTCTTAAAGGGACACTAAAGGTTACCAGAAAGTCAAGTTAAAGTGGTAGAGCAATGTTCTAGAACGTCTAAGGCGTCAATATAATCGCGAACAGAGCTTTAGTAACCGAGAAATTGAGGTAAATGCATGACGCGATTTGAGACCCCCCAGCGACATTCCGGTACTAAACCGATGACGTAAGGTCTCCCCGTAATTTATGTTACTAATACTCAACTACTCGTATTAAAAATATCATTTCATTCGATTATAAGACGGAAAAAAATGCTACTTGTCTACGTCTATTCGATTCTAAGAAAAAATAACATTTTGACGTTGCCCTTCGGTAATATGGGCGTTCGAAAGGTTTCGTTTTCGCTCGACTCTGCGCGCTCGACCCTGCGCCGCGCACGCTTTGGAGTTTCAGTACTTTCGTTATCGCGTCGTGCTGTGAGGGTTCTGCTGGCTCGCGAAACTTTCATTTGGAACAAGCAGCGAGAATGCCACGTCCATGTGATGTCGTGGGAAGCCCTCGTTGCTTTCCCGCTCCGGAGAGCCGGTGTCGAGGCCGCCGTCGTAGTACGCAACGACGCCGGCAGTGCGAGCCCTCAGCAGCAGGTTGCGCTCGTCGGTGCTCAAATCGCTGAAGTTGAGCCCACCATCGCGAGCCAATCTGTCGGTGTCAGGGTCCATTGCGACAAGCGTCGAAGTTAGCGTCATAGAATGAAGTACCAGCTTATGGGCGTATTGCGGTATAGTAGCGGCGCCTGGTGGCGGTGCGGGAAACGACATCTGGGTCATGCCAGCTTGGCTGTGGCGAAGCACGTTTCTAGGCCGAGTTTTGCGTCGATTCGCACTTTTTTATGCCCTGTTGCGAGTGCGAAAAGGCTCACAGACCAAGCCGACCACGCTGCGAGCTCGCCGCAGCCTATAGTTTAACGAAAACGGACTCTCCGTGTGCCGTGAGACGTAATGCGTTCCTCCTTCCGCTAGCCACCATACTCCCGCTTTCGCACTGCTGTCGGCTCTATCTTGGCTCTGTTTCTGGCCGCGCGTTTGCGTTTTGCGCAGAAAAGCCGTAGCGCCGTCTGCGGACGCCGTTCTACTCACCGATGGCGCAACGTCACTATGAGACCATGATGTCAGTTCTCCTCGATCGGAGGGCGGGCGATTTGAACTGCGCTAGAGGTACGCGGACGCTTCAGAACGCATTTTCTCTTAAAATAAATCTCTCCTTGGCACGAAACAAGCGTTTCGAGGTTTCTGTGATGGTATTTCAACAGTCCACGTTGACTTAATAGTAACCTTTAGTGTCCCTTTAAGGGGCGAGCACGTTAGAAGGAGGCGGTATTTTATTTATTTTATTTATTGCACAATACTACCGGCTTCCATTTGGAAGCCCAGGCAGGAGTGGTACAAACATCACGTGATTTCAAACTTTTTCCTCAGGTTGATAGAAAAAATAAATAGAAAGACAGCCTAATAGGCAAGGCAAACATATGCAATTACACAAAAGAAATACGATGATGCCGTCACATTGCTGCCAATAGGAAAGGCGTAATAAAAGAGACATCAGTACATGTATCACAAGCAAAAGAGGCAATGAATGCATGACATTACAAGCACGTCTGTACTGCGGATAAGAAGGAATCTGGAGTGACTGAGTTGACTTCGCTTTGCGGAAGAGCGTTCCATTCGCGAATTGTCTTGGGCAGGAAGGAAGAAAGATATGCGTTTGTTCTAGCACGCGGCAATAATATTGTTTGATTGTGCTTACCTCTGGTCCGTCGCGATTTATTAAATTGCACGTAGTTGTCAAATCTCATTTTAGTGTGGTTGTTTACTATGTTATGTACGGTGCATTTGCGACGAGTTTCTAGTGTCTGGAGCCCAGATCGCAATCTTAAAGAGGTGACTGAAATGCGCCAATCATAAGCATTGCCGATAAATCTAAGAGCTTTTTTTGTACTGTTTCGATAATGTCTATACCAGCCTTTGTGTGAGGGTCCCAGAATATATCGGCATACTCGAGTATTGGCCTAATAACTGTCTTATACGCGGATAATTTGGTAGCACTAGTGCAGTTTTTTAAACGATGCATTAATAACCATAACTTTTTCGTTGCTGCCGCGGAAAGATACCGAACATGAGCGGTATAGCTCATCTTAGAATCAACTGTAATTATTCCAAGATATGTGAATTCCTATACCTGTTTATTATCCATATTATTTATCATGTAGGTGCAAATTAGCGGATTTTTTTACGTGTAATAAGCATGTGCGCGCATTTCGAGATGTTTAGAGTCATATGCCACTGGATACACCAGTCGTGTATTGCTGCAGAGGCAGCCGCAGCAATACACATTGTGTCTTGTCAACAAAGCCACAATCACACTGAGGAAGTTCAGTGCGGCGAGTTCTGTATATTTTGTGTAGGCGGTGCCCAGTCGTGAGCAATGAATAAGGGTTTCTGTGTTTCTACCTAAATGTAATAAAATGTTGAATTAAATTATCGGATCGAGGTCTTCTTTGCTGACTTCACGTGGGTTTGGTGTACGAGTTATCAGGGCATCTGCCTGGCGTATTGGTCAAAAAGCGGCCCTTTCGGTCCCTCCAGAGCGTCGTAGTGGGTCGGAAAAGGTGACAAATGTAGGTCTCAACAAAATAAAAAGCGAAAATTAGTCACATAATAGGTAAAAATAAAGGTACGGCATTAGTAAGTGCCAATATGGTCGAAAAGTAACCAAACTGCGCTGCAGACTTATCTCCGCGATGTGTACCCATGACCTCTCAGCAAAAAAAAAATCAACGAAAAAAAAATAAAAATAAAGAAATTATATATATGTATAATAAAGAAAGGCTCGTCAACCAAAGTCGACATCAAAGAAGACAATGTCTACGTACATGCACAAAATTAAAAAATGGCGAATGAGAACACTGTACATGAATAAAATAAACGTGCGGTCAGTCAAATGCATGCTACTATGTTTAACGTAAAACCAGCGCTGGTTTAAGGAAGGGGGGCTAAGGGGGCTGAGGCCCAGGGCCTAACCTCGGACAGTAGGAGAAGGGGGCCCATTTATTTTAACCTGCTTAGTATATGGAACCATGGGCAACGGAACTTCAAGCGACATGTATGAAGCGAGAAAACCAGAACGAGCAGACGGGGTTCCCCACCTAATGTAACAGCATATGTTTAGCCTGATCATTTGGGGAGAGCTCTTCGAGCTGCAAAAACAGGAATCCCCCGCCACCCCGGCGGGGCCCTCTTTCTTACGAGGCGAGGTGCGTTTGCTTGAAAGAGTTTTCGTGGTTTCCTGTAAGTCCGTCTGTCCAGTGCTGTCTGGAACGGAGGGGCAAGGGGGAAACACCTAAAACATGTAATGTGGGATGAGGACTTAAATCTCTTTTGCCCCTCGTCACCCCCACGCCACCCTCCACCTCTCAAATAGTACCGCCGCTGTCCTTCTCATAGAAAGGATGTGCTGCAGTACCTAACAGTGTCTCCCATTCAACTTTTCTTTACCGTGACGGTAATTTGGGCGGGGGAAGATGAACCCGATAGCAGATGATGATGAGTCTTATGGCAGAGTCTAGGCAGGAAAGGAAAGAAGACGTCACACGTGCTTTTGTCCGCGTGCCGAGGGGAATGGAATGTTCACTGTTCGGGCTGGGGTTGTGGAAGAGCGAAGGGGGAAGTTGGAGAGCTGTACACAAAGGCCTGTCTCCAGGGCCCATTGCTGCCTAGTGGCTGCGCACCGTCGCGCGCGCTTGACGGAAAAAGTAGGTCAGACTGGCCGCCGAACTTTCCAGAAAGAACTTTCCCTCTCCCGTTCTTTCTCGCGTTCGGCGTCGACGGGGCGAAAGAAAAATCGAGAGGCCTCCCAGAACAGACGATTGCTCTTAGCCAATAGGAACACGAGACCGGAACGGAAGAAGGACTGAGTTTGTTCGGAAAAGGAGGGAATTTGTACAAGGAACTCTATGCGTATGTGAACGCCTGCTTTGGCGCTAGTGACAGACAGACGCGGCGCGCGTCTATAAAAAGAAGTTAATCGCGGGCTGTGATTCAGCCCCGAGCCGCCGGTTAAGCTTGCATAAGCCCGCCCGCTGAGAAGCTCCCGGGGGACGCACCACTCTCGGCTAGCCACGGACCACCCAGGCAGCGTGCGCCAGTCATCGGGACGGGCACCGTTGGACACTTGCGGTCGCGTCAGACTAACCAAGTGCCCGGTGAACAATTAGCATCCATTGCTAATTAGCATCCATGCGAAAATGCTCAGTCGGAGGCATCAAAGTGGAGCGTCTAAACGAAGGGCGAAGTTGGAAAGAGAATAGCGTGAAAAGAAGCTACCAAAGATGACAAAGTACATACTGAATGCAGCGTCCGCGGAGCAGTATGATCGCTCTACCCAGAGTCCGTGTGAAACTCCCAATAGTACCAACTGTCCTTCTGTGGAGCACTTGTAAACTCCATAACCACGGCTTGCAAACAGAAAGGTTTGACTCATCTTGGTTGTCTGGATCCTGTGAAAACGGTGCCAACCACCGTCGTCCATATTTCTGAGCAACCTACGTTTACCGAGCCCTGTCCTGTTCCTGAGTCAGCAAAGTCTATGCTACTCGCCCGGGCCCCTGCTACAGAGCTCTAGGTGTCCGGTCCACCACGCCCGACTTCTACTGCTGCTGATCAACAGGTGCCAAACCTCCCCGATGAGCCTCCTTCTACTGGTGAGGGCCAGGAAACAACACTCCAAGAAGCGACTCACTTGTTTCCTGTCAGTTTGGCTTAAAATAATCATGTTCCCACCCACCAAGTGTGCCTCGAGAGGACGAATGAGATGGCTTCTTGTTGCGGCAACAATGAAGTACAGACACCCCCGCAGCAAGAGGTACGTTGCGAGATTCTCCGAAGTGACCCTGCTAAGTGGTCGGACGTTAGTAGTGACAGCTTTTGGAGTGTATGCCTTGAGAAAGGGCCATTTTATCTTCAAAATCGCGCAGAAAATTTTCTGTCTTCCAAAGGCAATCGAAAACTCAGAAACGCTATATGTCGCCTCATCTTTTCGTGCGAAAGGCTGTAAATGGGGAGGCGTACGAGCGACACTGGTTAATGTACTCGGAGTCCAAAGGTTCCGTTTACTATTTCATGTGCAAACTATTTTCGATTTGAAGCAACTCCAGTGCTTTCACCATGCACCATGCAGAAAAGGTTTGCGCACACTATTAGATTCGTCGGACGATCCCACCGCTGCCATCAGATATTAGGTCCGTCGGACGATCCTACCGCTGTCAAGCAGATGTAGGACTCGTCGGACTACCTCGCCGCTGCCACCATTTGAAGGAGTCGAAGGTCGTAGAGATGAATTCGGTGGACAGGATTTATTTACATATTAACATATTTTAAGACAAGACATACATCGGCAGTCTAGCGCGACTCCCATATGGAGCCCGCAAGATTAACATTCAGCAAACAGCATTCGAGCACACAGCTCACTACTACCTTTTGAGCATAACAACGAGCACTCAGCTCCCAACGACGAGCACGACACGAGCACGCTCTAGCAGCCGGCAAACGCTGCTTATAAGCTCTCCGCTTGACGTCATCGTTCGGTGTGGACGGAGCACGAGTGGTCGGGAATGTTCGTCCAATCATTGTAAACTTGCCACCGCCCCGCCGTTTGGCCCACACACACTAATGCACACAAGTTCGAGCCCACACACAAAGGCTCCGGAGTCGACGTCAGAGGGCTTTGTAGAACTCTCGGTACAGCATAGCTCGCGGTGTCGTCGACCGAGGGCTTCGTAAAACTGTGCTCCGTTCCGGGTGGCGCGGCGGCGTACCACATTCCAGAGCTGACCGCGCGCCACGTGGCTGCCGGTCATCCGCAGTTCTCGGAAGGCGCCTCGTCTGGGGGGCTTGGAACACGTGCAGCGGGCTGAAAGCTGGCACGTTGCCACCCCGTACGGCCATTCCTAACAGCTCTTCCATGGCCCGGAAAATCTCGCCTGGCCAGTGCTGGCAACCGCTGGGCAGGAAGAGAATGGCTGGCGAGCAAGATGACGCCTTTGCTCTCTGCAACCCCTGCGTACTCGGAATGCCTTAAACCATCTTACAACAACTGGCACAGAAGAGTCGGCCCGGCAACACAATACCGCTCAGCGTTCAAAAGCCCGGAATTAGCTGCCAGTCCACCAGGCTTCCTATCACAATTTCCATGCAAGTCACTCAACTGGGAATCCCAAATTTCGCCCCAAAATTTCGTGCCACCAAAGCGAGCGTTCACGTTCCTCCTGAGTTCGACCAAACCCGACCGTCGCGCTGCACCAGAGTAAAGGTTTACGCAGAATTAAACCGAAGCCTTTCAAACACCAATACTCAAACATAACTTCAGCAGCCTAACTTCGCGAACAGCCTGTTCCTACCCTATCACAGTGGCGTACTTATCTCATGTACTGCTGCCACTGAACCGTCTGGCCAACTCCATAGGTACGTCATCACAAACGCGCTAAGTTTGAGGTCTCTATTACAAACACGTGCTTGCATCATACATAGTTTTCATCACGCTGACTCACATTTGTTCCTTTAATCCACACAGGACACGTTCCTTAAACAAACAACCACTCTTCCGTAACTTACGCAACACAGAGGAACCTCTTAACAAATGTGTCTTTTACTAACTAGCTCTTCGCACGCGTATTAGAGAAGTCAGAATACGGCTGCCCCCGACACACACGAGCAACCCAGTCATCAACGTTCTGCTTCCTTCCGTCCGCACAGGACACGCGCTAATAGACCTAAGAGCTCTTCTCAGTGCAAATCACGCACTTACTGAAAATCTACGTGCTTAACCTTAAAATTAAAAAAAAAAACTTAAAAAGAAAGAAGGTTAAATAACACACACGCGCGTTACGATAGGCCTCTCAACAATAACCTTGACCTTCAGGTTACTCACGCTTACACAAAAAAAGAAAGCCTATATACTTATTAATGAACACCTCGCGAGACTACAGGTTTACTTTAAACGCGTCTTTCAAATCTCGAGCTTCTCAAACAAATCATAAACAGAGCTCATACCTTACATATTGAAAGAAATGCTAGTCTCAAATCGCGAAAATTTGCAAATGTTCAAAAATAAAACAAAACACGTTTCACTTCTACGGAAGCTCTCCTGGCTTCCCGTTCCCGATTGCTTACGACTGACTGATACTTTCAGCCGGACCCGAGGTGATCGCGGTTTAAAAGCTACTCTGGCTACGGAGGAACAACAAAAGGGCTGACTCAATATCAGCTCCCCCAAGACGTTACGGTCTCCTGCCAATTTGCGTCCCCGCGCCCCGCTTTCAACATGACCTCGACTGACCGCGTCGCTACTCCCCACCTGGTCTCGTCTTGCCACGTTGCGGTTCTTTGTACTGCACGCTGAGCTTCGAAGAGAACGACGGAACGACGAGGAATTTGACTGCCCCGTGCCCTTTGTCCGCGTCCGCGCAGAACAAGCTTCTCGGTCCCCCTTTGACCGGTGGCTCGAACGTGTTTGATGCGTCAACATCGTCCATGACGACCGCACCTTTCTTTTCTCCGCGCCCTGCCTTCTCGCGCTTGTCGCCGTCTTTGGCTTCGCTACATTAGTCACCGCATTCCGATCTTTTCGGCGCTTCTTTCTGCGGCGCTTTCTCTTGGACTTCTCTTTCATGCCGTCATCGCGCGCCTCGTGCTGGCCGTTACACATCTCGTCGGCCCGGATCGGTCTCTTACCCGCACAGTCTGATTGATTTTCATTTAAATCAACATTCTCTCTGCCTCGACTGGCGGACAGCTCAACAGAGTCTGGCACAATGCAGGAGGCTTTACTCAAGTTATGCAACTCGCACTCTTGCGAACTGCCCTCTACTGCATTGCCCAGCTCACGCTGTGCATCGACACACTGTCCGTCGGTCTCGATCGCTGTCTCACGCGCACAGTCCGAATGATTCCTAATTAAATCATCCATCTCTAGGCTACCTAGACTGGCGGAGAGCCGCACCGATCCCTGGACAATGCAGTTGTTCTCTCGTGAGCTACGGAACTCGCCATCCCGAGAACTACTCTCAACTGCATGGTCCAGCTGGCACATTACTTCTGCACGCAGATCTGACTCGACATAGGTGCTCGCGTCTGTCAAGTCAACAGTACCCTGTACTTCGCTAACAACCTCGATACCATGAGAAGCGACGCACACACGCGGTAACTGCGCCAATTTGTTCGCAGCTGGCCTAGCTGTCTCTACAGTCCTCTGTTGGCACAGCACCTCGTCGCTCTCACTCTGGCCTTTAACGGCCTCTGCTGCCACTAAGGCATCGTTAGCTGCTAGCACTTCGAGTTCACTTATGAATGTGCTGCTATTCTCACAGGTACTACTACTCTCGGCTTTCGACTGAAATCTGCTGTCGACATCCTGCCACTTTCGCTGCGTCCAGCCTACAGATTTTTCAAGCCGCTGTTGACTTTGTTCGATTAACTGCTCGAAACCTTCAATCTTTTTGTTCAATGCCTCAATGTACTGCCTTGTCACTTCTGTTAGGCCTTCTCCCTGTAAAATGCTTTTCAGTTCCTGCCCAGCTTTTTCCTGTTCTTGCTTAAATTCTTCCTGTTCCTGGCTAATTGCTTCCTGTTCCCGCTTTTTGCTTAGAATTCGTTTGCCCATTTGTTCTATGAATTTGGAATCATTTTTACTTTCTAGAATTCCCTTACGAATTTCTGTTTCCGTCAAGTCCTCCTCTACGTTTACCTCGATCTCCTCACACAACCACAACAGGTCAGCTCTCGTCAAACACATTAGGACCATGGTCGCTACTTTAAGCTTTGGCTCTGCTGTCACACAATACTTGCTGCGATGCCCACGCAAAACAAAATACAAGTAAAAGATCCCAACGAATCAAATCCAAAAACACAGTGAAATTGAAGCCTCGTAAATCTTACAGCCAAAACCAAACGCTTGCCCACCGAAGCAGCACTACATCACCAGTCCTTCCCCGCCGTATCCAGTCAGTTGCAAGAGGTGGTCAATCTCAAGTCGCCTCCAACTTGATCAGGATGCCGGTCGGTCACCATGTGCCAACGTCCATCAGCTGCCGTTGCTGTCTCCCGAGTCATAGGCCGATCTAGGAGCCGTAGTCGGATCCCTCCGCTGCCAACCAGATATTAGATTCGTCGGACGATCCCACCGCTGCCACCAGATATTAGGTTCGTCGGACGATCCTACCGCTGTCAAGCAGATGTAGGACTCGTCGGACTACCTCGCCGCTGCCACCATTTGAAGGAGTCGAAGGTCGTAGAGATGAATTCGGTGAACAGGATTTATTTACATATTAACATATTTTAAGACAAGACATACATCGGCAGTCTAGCGCGACTCCCATATGGAGCCCGCAAGATTAACATTCAGCAAACAGCATTCGAGCACACAGCTCACTACTACCTTTTGAGCATAACAACGAACACTCAGCTCCCAACGACGAGCACGACATGAGCACGCTCTAGCAGCCGGCAAACGCTGCTTATAAGCTCTCCGCTTGACGTCATCGTTCGGCGTGGACGGAGCACGAGTGGTCGGGAATGTTCGTCCAATCATTGCAAACTTGCCACCGCCCCGCCGTTTGGCCCACACACACTAATGCACACAAGTTCGAGGCCACACACAAAGGCTCCGGAGTCGACGTCAGAGGGCTTTGTAGTACTCTCGGTACAGCATAGCTCGCGGTGTCGTCGACCGAGGGCTTCGTAAAACTGTGCTCCGTCCCGGGTGGCGCGGCGGCGTACCACATTCCAGAGCTGACCGCGCGCCACGTGGCTGCCGGTCATCCGCAGTTCTAGGAAGGCGCCTCGTCTGGGGGGCTTGGAACACGTGCAGCGGGCTGAAAGCTGGCACGTTGCCACCCCGTACGACCATTCCTAACAACACGAAAATAGCGTTAAGCACCGGAACTACGTGGCAACATGGCTCGCCCGCTCTAACTTGAGCAGCACAATTGACAAGGAGCTGGTTAAACCTCTTGTCACTGAGACCGTTTAATGGACAGAGGTGTTGAAGCGCGTAGTCATAGTTAAGCTTCTAGCTGAGCTCAACCTAGCGTGTAGGGGCAATGAGGAGATTTTTGGTTCACCGATAAATGGCAATTATATGGGTGTGCTTGAGGCCATTGCCAAGTTTGATCCCTTTCTAGAGGAGCACACCAGACGCTACGGGAACAAAGGAAAAGGTCATCCATTGTATCTGTCAAAAACCATTTGTGAGGAACTTATCGAGCATATGGCAAAGGCTGTCAAGGAACGTCTCGTTGACGAAGTGAAACGCGCAAAATACTTCTCTTTAATTGTTGATTCGACTCCAGACCTTATACACGTTGATCAGCTGTCAATAGTTTTACAATACTATTTAAATGGGTAAGTGCATGAACGTTTTCTTGGATTTGTTCCCATTGAATCGCATACCGGCTTGTATCTTTTCGATACCATGATGTCCCTCTTGACGACCAATGACATCTCAATTGATGATTGTAGGGGCCAAGCTTATGATAATGCGAGTAATATGTCAAGAAAATGCAAAGGACTGCAAGCTCAAATCCAGCACCTGAACGAATTGGCAGTCTACGTCACGTGTGCTGGGCATTCACTGAACTTAGTTGGCACGTGTAGCGGTGACAGTTGCCTTGAAGCAGTCAAATTTTTCACTGTAATTCAGAGACTGTGCGTGTTATTTGTTGGCTCACGTAAGTGATGGGGGTATCTTTTGGACAGCATGGGTGGAACTGGCCAGCAGCTTGCTTTGAAATGTCTCTCTGAGACCAGGTGGTCAAGACACGCTGAATCATGCAAGGCCATTCTGAAAAATTTCAATGCAGTCTTGTGTTGCCTTGAAGCTATATCAAAGAACGAGGAAGAAAACGGTGGCACTATAAGAACGAAGCGCACTCTCTCTTCAAGAAAATGACAAAACTAGAGACTGCATTCATGGCGATTTTCTGGACTGGAATCTTGGAGCGCTTTGACAAAACGAGCATAGCACTTCAGAAACTAGGCCTAGACATTTCAACTGCTGTAGACCTGCTGAGCTCTCTATAAGGCTTTGTTAATTCTTTGCGACCTCTCTTTGAAACCTTCGAAGAGAGAGAGCACGCACGCTAAGTACCAATCAATGTTATGAGGATGAGGGCAAAGGCATCATTTTTTGTAAGCACCCGGACGGAAAAAGCGATAGTGCGCTACAAAGTAGAAAAAAGTTTATCGTAGAGACATACAACGTTGTACTTGACAGTCTAGGCTCTGCTTTGCGAGTGCGAAAGGCTGCCTACATTGAACTCTGCGAAAGGTTCGGATTCTTAATATTGCTGACAGAAGTTGGGAGCAAGGCCTCTCTGGCACAGAAGGCTGAGAAGTTGGTGAAAACCTACAAAAATGATTTGGAGCCAGTATTTTCCGCTGAAATCATTCAGTTTGCAAACTTTCTGCGCAACTCTGTGTGCCAGGACACGAGTATACCCTGGGAATAAAGTTGCTGCACGAAATAAATCTTATTGATGTGTTTCCGAAGCTTTGTATTGCTTTGCGAATCTACTTAAGCATACCCGTGGCAAACTGTGAGCCCGAACGATCGTTTTCCAAGTTGTCGCTGATAAAAAAATCGCCTTCATTCGAGCCTCCTTGACGACAAAGTGAACCCATTGCTATCATGTCCATTGAAAGTGACCTCCTCCGCGATCTATCCTTCGAACAGACTATTAGATTTCGCCAAAGCGAAGGCTCGAAAGAGGCCATTTTAAAAGAGGACTGTTTGCGCTATACATGAATAGTCCCAATAGGTTCGTTATGTCGACTCCCAGCTTCCACGTTGCCAATGAAACGCTGAGCAGCGTAATTCAAGATATGGAAATCTTCGTTGTTCGTCTCTTGTTTGTTCTTCTCGTGATATTCAGCGTGCTTACAAAGAACTGTATTTTTGTTGTTTTTGATAGCGCCACATTTATTTGGTGTCGCCCTTGCTTGTCTTACTTTTAACGAAAATATTTTCAAATAATGTTTTGTAATTACAGTTGGTAATTTTCATCTGTATTATAGTGCATTTCTATAGTGTTTGCGTTGCCTTAAGTATTGTATATATCTATTGCATACTTACAGAGTAACGTGTATAACGATTACTGCAGTCTGATGCTTGAATTTTAAACAGTATGTTTTGGATACAACCATGCGTATCCTCACGGGATTAAACTTAGTGATGCAAACAAAGCCTAGCTTCAGAAGGATCGATATCTCAGCTGGGTTGTCTTTTCTACGTTCTTGTTAATCTTGAGTGCACTAAATTTTTCCTTAAAGCCTAGCTTTTGCTGAAAACAAAATGCAGATTAATCACAAAGTGAACATATGTGTTGATGTTCACGACAGCACGTGTTTCAAGCAAGTTGTCTTGTTTTCCTTATAATAATAACAGTAGTAATAATTCCGTTGATCGCACTTTGTTCTTTTTAATTTGGTGAAAATGAAACATAGCATATTTCCAGTAGCGTAGCAGTACCGACTAACAGCAATAAACCTTGGTTCACAAAAAAATGATCAACTTTAGAAAACAGAACAAAAAAATTACGATTTTTTCGGTCGGCAAAGCAAACCAATTGTGCTGTGGCCTGGGACAAATATTTCCAGACAGAGAAAGTTTATCTCTCAGCTACACGCCGCGAAAAACACACTTCTTTCCATGACACGTTGCCTCGGGTACTAAGCACTAACCCCCAGAAATTCTGGCGATTTCTAAACCCAACGCCACCGGATGCTATCACTATCGCCGACCATAACGATATAGTAATCCCCGAAGAAGAGTGCGCCGATGCATTTAACCGCGCGTTTTCATCAGTATTCACCACTGAACCTGATGCTCTGTTACCTATACCACCGTCACCTGTGCAATCTGTTATGCCACCCATCGAATTCACTGAACATGGCATAACGGCAATAATTGAAAAGCTAAATCTCTCATCGTCATCGGGGGCGGATGACAACAACTCTAAACTGTTAAAAAATGCTAAGCTCATCTGCGCGTCGTACTTTAATCTTCTCACAGTCTTTATCCTCCTGTAACATCCCCGCCACCTGGAAGAAAGGGCAGGTCGTTCCAATCTACAAATCAGCTTATAAAAACTCGCCAGACCGATTTCCCTAACCAGCGTACCCTGCAAGATAATGGAGCACGTCATTTTCACCCAAATTATGCACTTCCTTCATACTAACAACTTCTTTCACCCATCCCAACATGGTTTTCGTAAAGGTCTCTCGTGTGAAACGCAACTTGCTATGTTTGTCCATGACTTACACCTTAATCTCGATGCTAACACCCAAATCGATGCCATTTTTATGGATTATGCTAAAGCATTTGATAACCTAGCTCACCAACGCTTAATAATCAAGCTCTCCCAGCTGAACCTGCTCCCTGACATCTTAAATTGGGTTATTGAATTTCTCACTAACCGATCACAGTCAGTACATGTCAACAATCGCACCTCCGCACCCCTCCCTGTAACATCTGGCGTCCCACAAGGTAGCGTTCTAGGCCCCCTACTTTTTCTTATTTTTATTAACGACCTTTCCCCTAATGTTTCCTCTCAAATTGGTATGTTCGCTGACGATTGTGTCATCTACCGCACAATTACTAACGACTATGACCACAGTATTTTGCAAAATGACGTTAACAAAGTCCAAGACTGGTGCAACGACTGGTTAATAACCCTTAACGCCAATAAATGTAAAGTAATGTGCTTCACTCGCCGCCATCACCCCTTATACTCACCGTATGATATTACAAATACTACCTTAGAAAAAGTGGACACATTTAAATACCTCGGCGTCACCCTTTCATACGAGTTAGACTGGTCTGCTCATGTAACGCGCATTACTGCCTCCGCTAACCAAACACTGGGATTCCTAAAACGCCATCTGCGTCATGCACCGCAACACGTCAAACTACTAGCATTCAAGACGCTCGTACATCCGAAAATCGAATATGCATCCCCAATCTGGTCACCACATCAAACTTACCTTATCAATGCACTTGAAAGAATCCAGAATCGTGCGGCAAGATTAATTCGTTCTTCGTATTCTTACAACACTAGCGCATCACTACTAAAAGCACAGTCCGCCTTAAACATGCTATCATCCCGGCGTCGCAATGATTCGTTAATCCTCTTTCACAAGTTTTATTACCGTTAGCTCCATCATGCACCATATGTGTTGGCCCCACCCCCTCGCCATTCCCTGCGTACATGGCATTCCTTACAAGTAACCCGTCCACGCAGCCGAACTACAACCTTCTCTGCATCCTTCTTTTGCCGATCATCAACCGACTGGAACGGCCTGCCCCGTCACATATCCGAAATCACCTGTTCAACGACGTTTGCTGATGAGCTTAATACTAATATTCTTCATTGAACTCATGTGGCCACTAATTAAAATGAACGTTTGTAAACCCCACCTCTTGTGTAATACCCCCATTGAGGGGTCTTTAAGGAAATAAAAGTGAAGTGAAGGGTGAGGGGTCAATATAGGGAAAGGGGGTCTGCATGCGCATTAGCCCAGGGCTCCCCTTTGTCTTAATCCGGCCCTGCGTAAAACAAATGCCATGCTTGATTCTATATTCTAGTAACGGCCAAATTTGAAGGCCAGAAGGTCGAGTGCGGGAGGTGTTGATTTAAACTTGTGCGCGTTGAAGATGCGCGAATCTCATCAACTTGCTTAGACCTGGAGAGGATACCGCTTAAGGCAACTCCAATATATTTGCAATCGCTGATTTCTCTTATTGGTGTATCATTAATATTGTAGGCGAAGTGAAAAGAAAATTTTTGTTGATGACACATAGTAGCACAGTTTTCTATGAATTCAATTTCATCTACCATTTTGAATACCATTCATAAATGTATTCAAGACCGTTATTCGAAAGGGTGTGATATTCACCGCACGCCACCTTTCGAAATATGACGCAGTCATTTAAACCAAATGTGAACACTGGGATCTATAACTGAAGTTATGCCGAATAGCATGCGTTAAGAATAGACTGCGTTAAGAATACACTTACCTCAGGCCTAAGGGTACGCTTGAGGTAAGTGCTAACAATGCAGAGCAGAAGCCATTTATGTCTGCAAATAAAAAATAATATGGGGTTTTTCGTTTCAAAACCACTTTCTTCGGAAAGTTCGACCATCTGGGGTTCTTTAACGTTAACATAAATCTAGGTACACGGGTATTATCGCATTTCGCCCCTATCGAAATGCGGCCGCCGTGGCCGGGATTCGATCCCGCGACCTTGTGCTCAGCAGTCCAACACCCTAGCCACTGAGCAACCACGGCGGATTGTCTGCAAATTGAGTTGTGTTAGGTGAATATGATATTATACAGTTAAATATGACATTTGAAAGGCCTGTGCTCAATTTTCCTGTACTTGACGCAACGACCTTTTAGTAACATGCATACCTATCAACTTGCTCAACATTAAGTCATTCCCTGCACTACGTAGTCGCTAAAAGGAGGGCTTGCAACAGAAATCAAGAACTCGGTAACCTACTAGTGCGTCTAGCAGCCTTGCCTAAAATCAGTACTGACATGACGTGATCGTCTACTCGTTTTGTTTTGCGTTAAGTGAACGTCAAACCCTCTGAACCTAAGGAAAATATGCTGGCAAGCGTCACAGTGCCCTAGAAAAGCCGCAGTTTCGGCCGAAAGGCGATCGATTGCGACAGCAGTCGATCGCCTTTCCCATGATCGCATGTTCGCATGAGCACATGAACACGTCTCACTCGATGTCCGCGTAAACTCATTGTCAAAACGCTGCAGTGTGGAAACGCGGCGGCAGCAGCAAGCCAATTGACCTTCGTGCAGCCGCCCGCGTCAGCGCGAACTAGGTCGCCAAACAAAGCGCAGCGCGGACTCTGTACCCGTCGCAGATGGCTTTCAAGATTCAGCGGCCCAGCCGGCCGCGCGCGGCCACCAGGGCCGCCCGGAGTAGAACTGGCGCCCCCTGTCTGCCCTCGCCTCGAGGCCTGTCGCGCGACGGAAGGCGGCGCGGTTCCTCCCCGCTTTCGTCCGTTGCGTGCGTTGCTTTCAAGATTCAGCGGTCCAGCCGGCCGCGCGCGGCCACCAGGGCCTCCCGGAGTAGAACTGGCACCCCCTGTCTGCCCTCGCCTCGAGGCCTGTCGCGCGACGGAAGGCGGCGCGGTTCCTCCCCGCTTTCGTCCGTTGCGTGCGTTGCTTTCAAGATTCAGC
Source organism: Dermacentor albipictus (assembly GCF_038994185.2). NCBI lineage: Eukaryota > Metazoa > Arthropoda > Arachnida > Ixodida > Ixodidae > Dermacentor > Dermacentor albipictus. The sequence goes on along the minus strand of NC_091825.1, from coordinate 101,709,530 downwards.
GGCCCAGCCGGCCGCGCGCGGCCACCAGGGCTGCCCGGAGTAGAACTGGCACCCCGTGTCTGCCCTCCCCTCGAGGCCTGTCGCGCGACGGAAGGCGGCGCGCTTCCTCCTCGCTTTCGTCCGTTGCGTGCGCGAGATTGAGCCGCGATCGCCAGCTCACCCTCGCACGCTTTCACTGGCACATACAGCACACGGCGCGCGGCGACGATTTTATCGCCCTTGGACTTTATATAGAACCTCACGGCGACACCGACGGCAGAAATGCGCCAGAAGTGTCCATAAAATTGCTATAGCAATAATAATTTGCTCTAATACTTCTCTTTAAGTTTCGGTATCGGTACCCATGAGATGGCCGCGTTATGACGCCATCGTGCATTGGAGAGAGCCGTGTGATTTGTGACATGCGTGATTTTTCTTTTCTGGAGCGCACAGCGCATTTGATCTGTCTCTTGTTATGTTCGACTTTCCAGCGGTGGACAAATGGCACTTCAAGATAAGCCCTGGGTCCCATTACCTTTTAGCCGTTGATATTAGCGATGAATTGGGGAAGCTTCCGAAAGACGGCCTGGTAAGTAGGACCTTACACTGTCTGTCTGTCTATCTGTCTATCTGTCTTGTCTGTCTGTCTGTCTGTCTGTCTGTCTGTCTGTATGTATGTATGTATGTATGTATGTATGTATGTACGTATGTATGTATGTATGTATGTATGTATGTATGTATGTATGCGTGTGTGCGTGCGTGCGTGTGCGTGCGTTTGCGTGAATGCGATCCCGAAGTCGGTAGCATGGTTTGTGATGGTGCCGAAGTATGCATGAATAATGGACAAATTGAATATATAGGCATGAGGTATATAAGCTAAGGAGAATTAAGTATATATATAACGTAGGGCCCACGCGGTAGCTTGAAAATAATTCAAAAGCAGTTGTTACGTGTAAAAACAATCTTTATTCCATATTGCTAATGTGTACAGCAATGAGGCAGGCGGAGATCTGCTGCCCATCCCACAACTTTAAAGCGTCCCTGAATCACCCCTCCGGCTTGGTGAAATAACACAGCCCGCGGGTATTATACGCTACAGCGATCATCTCAGCCAAGTTTTGCTGTTGCACGCGGTGCGTGGAGATGGCAAGCGGATCGCGAAGTAACCCTTTCTCTCAAACTCTCCCTTTTCAACAGGAGGCCCTGTCCTCACCCTCTTCTGGACGCTTTATTTCGTCATTCCCTCAGACCGCTGCTATTGGCTGACAGCTGACATCAAGCTGCAGTTGGCTACATGGCGTACTACTCGTGGCCGCCGCGGGGTGCCGCCACGAATCCACTGGCTAAGCGCACAGCGGGTGACTGAGGGCAACCTCGTTTGACTTATGTTTAGAGCGCGTCGTAGGCACCAAATGCTGAAGTCGTGACGTCTACGTTAACATACAAATTGAAATTTGAACTGCGCGCCACGGTGACATTTAGAAGGCGCGGCGTTGTGGGCAAGCCCCACGGAGCCGTAGCCTTCGCAGTGCAAGGCATTGAAGAAGGAAGGAGAGCACAGCGGAGGCCCTGTTTGATTGCCAATAACTCCGCTTCTGCTGAACGCATTGAAGTACTTTCTGGGACAAAGTATTTCTGAAGTAGACTGCTTTCACTTCAAATGCCTTTCTCCATTTCGATAAAAAGCGATTCAGGGCCCCTTTAATCGTTCACTACAAGCCGCATTTTCTCGCAGTTCAAACTCTTGGGAAAGTATTAGTGTTCCCATCTACCGAACGTTACTAAATATCAATGCGCTTCAGTGATTCTTGCGATTCAGAACTCTTAAAGTACCAAGTACTAATGGCAGTCGGAACGCATAAATGTTCATTCTTCAATACATTGCGTTCAGACGCATCTGTTTGTGTTTCATAGTTGAGATCATTTGTTAAGTGCGAGCAGACATGCCAGGTTCTATGCGTAAAGGTGTTCCTGTTCGGTTTGCTACTGTTTAGTGTAATGGACAGAAGAAAACATTGGCTTGGCTTATCATAGTTGTTCGTCCAGGCAGAGAAGAGTCATTCTTTCAAACACTAGTGTTTAGACGTGTTTATTATTGCACTTTAAACTTGTGCATGTCGCTATGTGCGAGCTCACGTTCAATGGCATTCAGATAAAGTTCTGATCAGCAACGGGCTAGCAAGGCGGCTTGTCTACGTCATGGCAACGGCTGTTTTTTTTTCGTAAGGTTATGCGCTTTTTATTAGACTATACACACATTTTTAAAAATTGACACTGGCAGATAGCATTATTATTCTTCAAGTGGGTTGCACGAAGGGGCTGCTTGCACAGTAAATGGAAATGCATAATGCAAACATTTGTTTTTAACTAATTACTTCAAGGCACATACTGCAATTGCAAATTGCAGATTGTGAGTTTGCCAGGTGTATTAATTTCGAACTAGAGGTGGGCGAATACCAATTTTTTTAAAATACGAATAGAATACGAGATGTCCGCGGGGACAATCCTTTTACGAAATGTAAGTATCGAATATAGGATCGAATATAGAATAGTCGACCGCAGACACATATATTTATATCAGGAGCGTTTATTTTGGTATAATTGGGTCCGCGCTTGTACAGACTAGTGAAGAAAGGCAGTAATCATGGAAAATTTGGATTAGTTTTAATCACCAGATCACTAACAGTCAAAAGAACTCCATGAATAGCCTCTCAACATCTTCGGAGTACGGTTGCAAACAAGTTTTCTAAGAATGAATGGCTGCTGTATGACTAGGTTTCCAAGAACTTTAAATAAATAGTCACTGAAAGAAAGATCGGAAGTTGTGTAAAAAGAAAAGGAAAAGCTGTTGAAAGAATTCTGTGTGATAGACACATGTAAAACGAACCATATATAAAGAAACACACTGGCTGCAGCCTAAGAGATAAAGCTTCTACATGACTAGACTGCGAGAAACTGAATTTTCTAATACAACCAAAAGTCGTAGATTATAATGTAGACTTTGACTGTGAAACCAAGAACGAAGCTCACATTTCCCGTTTTCTTCCTGCATTGCTGGTAATCCTTCCCCATGTCAACATTGCGGCCCCACAGATTTTTTGTAAATCATTACGGAATATTAAACATCGCCTGTGGCAGATAGCATAACTTTTCTTCTTCAGCTAGATTACTCGCAGTAGCGGGAAATAATATAAAAAGAAATCGAAACACATAATTAACCACTTGCCGAACATTCACAAATTAACTTCTAATGAAATGCTTTAGGGCTTATATTGCAAGTTACGAATTGTAGGTTAGCTTGCAAGGTGTATCCACTTGAAATGTTATTACAGGATGACATCAGGCCCACCAAATGCAGAGCTCTCAATGACGAACAAGAATCGACGGCGGCCCGGCGCGCTAGCTCTGAGATCCGCGAGATGCTGAGTGCGCTCAGTGACAGTGTCAAGGAGCTCACGGAGTCGGTAGCCAGCATGCAATCCAATATCGCTCGTCTGGAAACAAATGTAGCCAACCTACACCCTTACATGAACAGTCTCCAAACCAACATGGCGGCTATGGAAGAAAGATACAACCGACGCTGCATTAAGATTGAGGCGTTCCTAGACATTGTGGTGGCCCCTGCACTAGGACCACCAGCGACCATCTTCTCCGAGATGGTGACCAGTGAAACAATGGACCGAGTAATGCCAGGCTGTCCCGCCAGCATGCATAGAACTCTTCATGATGGCACAAACTCCTAGTGACTTCATAGTATGGCAGTGAAACTGTCGAGGACTGGGAGGCAAGGCACAAACGCTACAGCAATACCTCAGGACACACGAAATGAAACCTAGCGTGATCCTGCTACAGGAGACGCTCACCGAGCACATTAAAATCCAGGGCTATCGTACCCTGGGCAAGCATTCGGTAGGGGCGTCGCCATTCTGGTACGGAACAAGCTCACTTTCTTACAGCACGGCATCCACATACTGTCTAATAACATGGAATACCTGCTGGTAAAGAATAGCAGGCAAGGGGAAACGTTGCAAGCCAACGTTCATCCTCAACGCATACAGCAGCCCAAAACAGCGCAGGCAGAGGTTTCAGGCTTGCCTAACCAAGGCCACGCACCTGGCAGGCAGTAACCCCCTGCTCGTGGCGGGAGACTTTAACGCCCCGCATCCGACGTGGGGATAGGTGCAGAGTACACCTAAGGGCAAAGATCTATGGGAAGAAAGTGTCGAGGCAGGCCTCGAGCTCATAACTGACCCGACACAACCAACAAGACGGGAAACTTCCACCAGCAGGGACACCCCGCCCGACCTCGCCTTCGCCAAGAACACTACTCGAGCGTCGTGGTCTAAAACAGGGGTGGATCTGGCTAGCGACCACTACATGACGGATGACGGTAGGCTCGCACAGGACAGAGGAAAAGGAATTCAAGCTAGTGGACTGGACCAAGTTCGGAGAGCTGAGGACAGGTAGGTCCGCAGAAGGCGTGAACGCACCCCTACACGGGTGCATGACGCAACTCCAGACGGATCTCGAGGCAGCAACGCGAACGATCACCCCCAACCCGGAAACTGAGAAGGTGGACAGTAGACTTACCTATATGCTAGAAGCCAAGCAATCGTTACTGCTAGGATCAAAAGGGCAACGCCTGAACCGTCAGCTGCAGAAGAAGATTGCGGAGCTAAACCGCAGCATCGAACAGCACTGCTCCACACTAGCTAGGCAGCAATGGGACGATATTTGCAACATGACTGACGGGCAAGTACACAGAGGCGGCGCTTGGTACCTTCCGAAACACCTCTTGGACGGCGCGAACACCAAGACCTCGTGGAGGGTCGCGATGTGCAAGCTGCCATACGAGGCATGCAAGACCTAAACACCGGACGAGCTCGTAACAAGATTGACGGCCAAGTACCTCCCCATGGCGGATGCGGCAGCTACCGAGGACGTGACCTCCCACTACTCGGATCGACCTAACACGGAGCTTGATGCTGATCACCACAGAAGAGATCATACAAGCGCTAAGAGATCTCAACAGCCGATCCGCACCGGGGCCGGATGACATCACTAACAAGGCCCTCCACAATCTGGACAATCTGGATGAGACGTGGCGTTCAGGCAAGGTTCCCATAGAATGGAAAACGGCCAAAACGGTCTTAATACCAAAACCAATCAAACCTAACTAATGAAACATCAAGGCATCGTCATAGTAAGTTTATCCCATTACCGACTATAAAAAATAATTGTTTCAAGTTTAGTTATTTTCCCCGAACTTGTAGAGACTGGAACTCTCTTCCAGATTCTGCTGTTCGGACGACATCATTAGCTGAATTCCTACGCCACTTAGAAAATTTCATCTATGGCACTAGCATAGGGCGAAGAGATCAGATTGCTGCTCTTTAAGATTACTGTTCTGATTTCTGAGTGATGCATTTTTGTTTTTGTTTATGTGTGCATTTCACGAGATGATCTTTTTTTTTCCTCTTAACTAATGTATAACTATGGTTTTCAATATGTACTGTACTACTTATTTTGCTGTTCAGTTCCGTTTTTTCCACTCCTGTTATAGCCCCTCAATGAGGCTGACAGTATTAATAAATGAAATGAAATGAAATGAACTGAAACCTCTCAGCATCGACAATCTGCGCCCAATCTCCCTTACGCCGTGGGTGGGTAACACCTTGGAGCGTGCGGTGCTTACATATGAAGCCTTACATGGAAGAGAACTAGATATATCCTCACAACATCATTGATTTCGTCAGGGGCTGGCGACGCAAGACGCCATTAAGCGGGTCAAAAGCCAGATACTAGACAGAACAAGAGGCGTCAAGGCCAACCGAGGCCTATACCTAGAAAAGGCCTTTGATAACATTCGGCACTCCTTCATTCTACAACAAATATCAACACTCGGACTTGGTCAACGTCTCCATGACTACATCCGTGACTTCCTGAGGGGAAGGCAGGCCTCGCTACGAGTCGGGTCCCTCCAGTCGGAGCCAGTCGTACTGGGCGGCAGGGATACCCCACAGAGCTCGGTGATATCCCCTACTCTCTTCAACCTGCCCATGATAGGAATGCCCAGGCAATTGAATCGAGTCGAGAACCTCCAACATACCATCTATGCAGATAACGTGATCACGTGGGTGGCAAAGGGGAGCGAAGAACAGATCGAGCACACTTTACAAAATGCGATCCGAACTACTGAGGGGTATCTCAAACCAACAGGCCTACGGCGCTCGCCGAGCAAGTCTGATCTGCTGCTATATAGACCCAAGAGACGATGGCCCAAACCGAAGGGATGGGGCACAAACAAGCGCCGACCTATGCGTCTGCATGTACGCCGCTGAAGGCAGAACGATTCCGGTGGTCGGTAACATCAAGATGTTAGGCATGACAATAGAGGCGAACGACTCGAACACCATCGCAGTCGCTAAGCTCACCCCGAAGGCCGAGAATGCCCCACGCCTACTGAGACGAGTGGCCAACCGGCACCAAAGGCTCAAGGAGGACAACCTGCTTAGACTGGCACAGGCCTGTGTAATCAACCACTTCATGCACATCGTGGCCATGCACAATTGGTCCAAAATGGAGAGAGAAGCTTGAAACGCTCCTACGTAAGTTCGCCAACAGAGCCATGGGTCTACCCATGCACACGAGCACGGATGCATTGGATACATTGGACGCACTTACAAGGATCTCATGCAGCATTATAAGCTAGTCAAGAGAACCATGCCGCTACCACACAACGCACTCAATAAAGCACAAGAAGTCACGTACAGGCGGCTTCAGACGGGCACCTGCCCATGCCCGGCCTTGCTGCACAATATCTTTCCAGACGCACACACTCGCAATGCCTGTCGCTACCGTAAGGATACAGCTAGCCCTGCTCACGTGCTCTGGGGTTGCCCCCTGGCGCCGGGGGCCAGGACCACCGAGGAAGAGTGGGACCGAGCTCTACGCAGCTCAGACCTTGAAGCACAGCTCTGGGCTGTCCATCGGGCCCGCGACGCGGCGGAGGCGCATGACATCTCTGTACCGACGTGGAAGCGGCCCACTGTGCACGAACCGCGCCCACCGACGGACCTCAAGAAAGTTATTCATCCATCCATCCATCAGCTTGTAGATATTATTTCCCGGAGTGTGGGGCGAAATACATTGGCGTTCCAGTTACTTTTGTGCTGCAATGCATAAAAGTTCGTTTTGTTGAAAAAGTTGAAAAACCGAGAATTTTTGCGGCGAGTTTGATGGCGCATATCTCCCAACAGGTCAAATTGAAATGCATATTCTACTAATTGGCAAAACTTTCCAAATAACTTATTGTAACTAATTATCACACATATTGTAATTTACTAATTGTCATATGTGCAAGTGATGGCGATTTCGCAAGGCGATGATCCACTTCAAATCAATTCTTAGGGTCGCTGCAGCTTCGCGAAACTAATTTCCAAAGTTTGCGATGAAATACATTGGTGTTCCAGTTATTTACTTCAGTGCAACAAAGTAAGTCAAACAATCGTGCACTTTTCACCGCTAGCTTGACAGCGCTTTTATCGAAGCTGGTGTAAACGAGATAATTCCTTCGCAATGGCTAGGTCCTGCAACCTCATCGGCTACTATTGGAAAATTGCGATATGTGATGTAATTAGTTAAAAACTCAATCGATTACCTTTTTAGACTGTTCGACTGCAGATTTGGTTTCTCATGCAGGTAATGTCCGCCTCTTCAAGATATCCTGTTCGAATATTGGAATTCTGCTATGCACTGCATACAATTTTTGATGCGAAAGCGTGAAATGCCTCACTGAGCTAGAGGGCCGGCGCCCCGCGTCTGTAGCAGCGAAACGGCACCTAAATTCTCATTGGCTGCGACGCCATGTCACGAGCGCGCCTCTACGGAGTTACCATTGGCTGTGACGTCACATCACGAGCGAGCCTCGACAGATCAGAGCGGGCGAAAGGGGGTGCTGCTATCGCAGTAGCAGGCCAGGTGTTGCGTGAGGGGAAAGGGCATCGCCGCGACGTCAATTACCCTCGCTCTCGCTCCCGGACGCCTGTGTTATCCACACGTGCCCTGCCCGAACAAGCTCTCGCCTGCATTCTAAGTGCGCCTTGCTAAGGCCAAACCAAAACGCGCTCGCTTTACCGCGAGCAGTTCATAACACGAAGATGAAGCAACCTCTTGGAGGAGGCTGCAAACAGGAACATACCCAAATCTAAGCACACTAAGCAAGATGTTTCCCACCCAGTATAGAGACATTTGCCCCTGGTGCGGCGCCAAGCCCACCTTATATCACATTACATGGGAATGCGTTCAGAATCAACAATTCCTTCAAATAAAAGACCCGAGTGCGGAGCAGTGGGAGAGGGTGCTCTCCAGCAGCGGCACGAAAGTCCAGCATGGACTAGTAAGGCACGCTCACCGAGTAGCCACCCTCAGTGGTGCCCTGGAATAGGGGCGTCGACCCTGCGCAGATGGGGAATAAGACGGTGACGACGGCCGACCACATCTGCTACCGTTAATTTCTAACCAATTAGAGCAAATAAAGTTTTTCCTCCGCCTCATAACACGAAGGATCCCTCAACGACGTTCAATTGCACTGATGTTTTCGCATTCTTAACTCATAAAAGGTGCTTAGATGTCCTCGGATTTCAAAAAAAAAACGTTCTGTATGATCTTAAAGAAAGACACCAGGTATATTGTAGCGGACGAATACGACATTGTACGATAAAGGAAGAGTTTTTCATTGTAAAGGTGGCAGTATAATTTGGGAGGGCTCGATGACGGCCCTAATGCGGATCTATTGTAATATTGTTAGCGTCTTCCTAAATCAAGGCAATCGTTCCCTTATACAGGCAGAGTAAGGTTTATTTTGTTGTAGCTACCCACAAAAAAAAAATGTCACTTTCAAGATATATAAACAAATTATGAGTAGTTACCTCACTAATTAAAGTACGGTGACGCATTTTGTAACGTCGTCACCGGGCAATCCTGTCTGATTGCTTGTTAGAAAGCTATGACGATGTCCCTGTTAGATGTTTGTACTTTATCACTGTGCCAAATCTGATACATCATAGACAGTTTTGTGAGCTATACCATAGGTTTCTTCGTTTGCACAGCAAGTTAAAAACGCTGGTTTTCTTTTTTCCAGAAACGAGAATACTATCACGATGCCTTTCCAATGGACATTGGCTCTTTCGGCATCTTTGAAATGACGTACACAGGGACCGACCATGTGTAAGTGTCATGTTTTACATTGTTTTCATGAGCCTCAGGTAAATACCATCAGGCCCGAAATCGTTTACCGTAGGCGGAAGGTTTTAAAAGCTTGCGTATCCGCGTTAAATTTGGGGCCATTCGCTTGATTTGCGGACATTAGTTTCCTGCAGGCGTATGCCAAGCAACTCTCGCTGTATTAGCTACAACTATCTCGCTCAAAATTTGTGCGATGTTTTGCCAACAGTCGGGTAACGTACAATAACTATAATTTCAAATTTATACGTATTGATTATACCTAACCTGTATAGAGAGGCACTAAACGGCCTAGTTATTTCGGTACATCCACGTGAGTGGCGTTTTTGACAGTCCTGTAGGTGACAGCTTACAGAGCACTTCGCGCGTATGACATAGCAGCGCTTACCACATTTCTAAGGCTTTCAAATGGAGATTATGATGTCGCTGTCTCGTTAATTTGTTGGTCAAATTTAGGGTGCATGCTGCTAGCATTGTATTGCTGGTTTTGCTGCTGGTATTTCCTGACAGTCTGGGCCGGCAATCAGCTCGGTCGCACGCCTCTGGCGATGTTCGGAAACGTGTTATACCCCGTGTCCATAAGATGGAGTGGGACCTCCTTGCGCATAAATCCTCGGTTCGCCGGGAAACATTTATTTTGTCGCAAACGCGCATATGGAATGCCTCTCCTTTGCATGTTGTCAAGCAAAGTCCTCCTTTCGACATCGAATCGCCGGAAGGAACAAAAGACATTTTATTCTAGAGCTCAGATCATATATCGGCGGTCGCACCTTAAGAAGGGCGAAAACAGCGTTCTTCGCGAACACCAATGACAGCTACGCTTAAACAAATTGTCGTAGTGCGTGAGATTCGTTTTCTTTTCTCTCTCCTTCTTTTTTTTCTTTTTTTGCTAGCGGCGTCAACTCCACACGCCTTCCAGTGGGAGCCTCGATGCAAGCCTCTTACGAACACCTCTCACAAACCTCTTACAAACCTCTAACAGACCTCGAACAGACCTCTTGTGAACAGGCTCCGCTGCGTTTATCGGCGGTGGTCGTAGGTTGCCGAAAACAGGATGTCATGGACGATATTCTCTAGTGATCACCTTGGGAGATACGACCGCTTTCGTGATGTGTCGTGCTGCGCGGCACCGAAAGCGTCGTCATGGTGATAATGATGAGGAGGTTAATTTATTGGGCACCCCCTTCGAAACGAGACGGTGACAAATAGTCACCTAGCCTGCTTGAGCTAGTCAAGTAATATACATCGATTTATCAGCCTAGCCTTCTGTCTGTCTCTGTAATCTTTTAACTCTTCCATAAACCCTCTATCTACCTTGTATGTGGTTGCATGGCCGGCAGCGCTCCCGGCACCACAGAGTTTCGGCCAAAAGTTGTAGAGGAAACTCTGGCGTTGACATAGCTCAGCAGCCGTGGGAATCATACGTACACTGCTTGGATTTCCTTAAGCTTCGTGCTTGTGGTTTCACACATTCTTGTGGCTTTATTCACTTATTACCCGTTATCGTTCTGAATTTTCAACAACAAAAAAATGTATTTTTGTAAACGTTTGGGGGCAAATAAGCTTCTGAGCCTATGTATATAACAACTGAAAACTGTGGCATTATTAGCGCAAGATTTTGTCAAAACTGATCAGTTTGTAGAGTAACAAAGCCGTCTGAAGCCCCGGAGACGAAGTTGAGGCCAATCTACGTGCTACCTAACGTTCGCATTTCAGCTGAACCACCCTAATCGCAGCTCTTGTACACACATGCGCGTCAGCACCACAGTTACTACTGATAATTTTTGTCCCGAAGACTGCGCCTGACACTATACAAAACTTGTTATACTCGAACAGTTTCTGACACCACAGAGTTTCCTACAATAAACACTAGAGGGAATCACGGTATTACGGTCGTTCTTATTATTAACTTTTGAGAAAGATCCCTAACATGAGGGCGAATCAGAAAGTTTTTGCCCCTATTTGTCATTAGCCAAAATAAGGTACATACAGGTATTTACAAATTTACGTACTATTCTACATACCTTACGCTATTTTACCACAGTCCCCACACCGCGGTTCAGACCCCCCCCCCCCCCCCATCTGTCCCATTACAACACTAAATTTGAGATGCCCATGCAGCATAATTCGTCCAGCTGACAGTGGAAACACTGTCGGACTGCTGCTTTCTCGTCTTCGTTTTACGCGAATCGCTATTCTGCCAGGAACTTGTTTAGCAAACCGAAAACGAGGAAATCACGAGGGGGAAATCATCGCCAATGACAATGCTTTACAGGAAATTGTCACCATCCTAGGCATACCGTTACAGATGATTCAGTGAAGCAATCATTCGCTTGGCTTTCATCATTTCATCCGACTGCTTAGGTACCCACCAACTTGAAACCTTCCGGTACGCTAAGGACCCGTGAGCGATGTCGTAAACACCCCCACACGAAATTCCAAGCTGCCGGGAAACATCCCTGGTGTGCACCCGCCGATCCGCTTTCACCATAGCATCCACGCGGGAAATGTAATCAATAAGCGACGCACGCGGCCTCCCCGACCGCTCATTGTCATGCGAGTCTTCAAGGCCTTTTGCGAACTCACAACACCACCACCTCACACTTCTCAAAACGGTACACGTTTCCCCATTACGTGGGCTGCATTTCCCTGTGGATTTCGGTGGGCGTTCATTGCTTTCTCCACAGAAAACGAATCACACTTCATTGCTCATACACTGTGGACGTGTCAAGCGCAACCGCCATCTTCAGCAACTGACAGCAGCGCCGGGCCGTGGAGCTACCGGCAGATAAGGACGGGCTGGTCCAAGAAAGGTCCACCGCTGTGAATGGATATATTTACTTCGCATTTACAGTCGCAATTTGGCTAAAAAATTACGGCTAAGACTTTGCGGTTCGCCTTCGCACCTCAGTTTGTTAATATTCGTGATTGTGGCTTCAAACGTTTTTGTGGCGTTATTTTTACTCTTTGCCTTTCTAAATTTCCAAGCACTCGTAGTTCTTTAAGCACAGCTACAGCACATCAGAGCAACCGGCATCCAGCCTACATGCGCCATCGTTGCGAATTGTTCAAGTTAGGACGTAATATTTCGTTTAAAACAATCAGTTTGCAAAATCTGAAACCTGAAGTCGAAACGGTGAAGTTTATAGGCAAGTACTTGCAAGTTCCACTTCAACTTTTCCCGTGATAGTACGTTGGGTTAGTATCGTTACCTTGAACATTCTGACTGGTCTTTCGTAGACGGGACAAGTGGTGCTGGCGAGCAAGGTAGTTTGTTTATGAAAGTAATTGAGGATGATAGGCGCATATTCGTACATATTAAAACACCCAAGAAGTCCGAATTTCCTCATTTGTTTTCTAGAAATTGAAAGGCCATGCACACAGAAAAGCGGGGGGAATGGGCCTAGGTAGCCGTAGACTTGAATTCAGGAGCTGTCACTTTCACATTTTGTTATAACACTGATCACTGCAACCGTATTAAAGGTGTTTAAGCCAGCATGACACATAACTCAATATATTTCCGGAGCTAGTAGTGCATTTACGCTTCTAAACAAAGTGACGAGGATGTATGTCATGTTGAGGGAAACGGCTATGCTGTTTCGAAAGCTGCTGCTGCAGAGCGAAATGCTCTGTAAACACAGCATTTCGTTCTGTTCTCAGTGAACAAAAAGATGTTTCTACCTCAAGTAAACTTCCTTCTCAGTCCTGTACGGTACGTAAGCTGTGAATCAATGAAGACCTTGTTTTGAAGTGTATGAAGCGCCTGAAACCTTCCCTTCTTTGTTGCACTAATTGTATCCCTGCCGCACTGCTTAAGACGTTTGGGAGCTTATGCTTGTTTCTACTCTCCCACGGATGTTCAAGAGCTTCCTAAAGGCTAGTACCTTTCCTAGTGCCTAGAAGGTAGCATGTGTATGTATGTACATATATATATATATATATATTTATATATATGTGATACAGATTTGTTAAAAGAAGGATGGCTCATCGGCCTACTAAGAATAAAATAGAGTTTGGCAGTTGGGATATGATTATAGGGCCAGCTACCGAGGAATGCTTCCCCGCATGGTTGCACCATCCGGAGAATGCCCGATTCCGCAGTAAAGGCAAAAAGCGCTCGCAGGACACAGTCGGCCTCCGCTGAGGGATGGGTCCACTCGTATATTAATTGGCTGATAGAAGTACAGTTACTAACTACCGACCGATATCTATCTTCTACTATGCGCCTAATGTGTTTGAATCTGTATTACATTGATTCTCCAGCTGTGCGCAGCATTACTGACCCTGCCAACAAAATTGCATTGCATGGAGTATCTCTCGTTGCCAAATGGATACCTTCGCACGTAGGGATCACCGGAAATGAGGCTGATTGACTGGCTTCACCTTGCGCTCATAATGATTCTGTCTGCCCTGAAATTTTGTGCAATCTCGATGACACTAGCCTGCTGGTTCGTCCACACCTGGTCCAGACTGCCAGGCTCACAATACCAGCAACACGTACCCTATTTTACCCACGCGTCGCAAATGGAACGTTCGCGACCCGTGTTAGCGGCTGATGTTCGCCTCGTCGTGCTGATATCACAACTGTAACTTAAGCTAAGGGTTGGCTGTGTGAACGTGTCCGGACCTTTATACCGACAAGGACGTGTGGACAGTCCATCGTCTACGTCTTGCAGCTGCTGCGGGACACCTGATATTGGAGTGTCCCGTTTTCACAGCACAGCGCACGTCACTGTAGTGAGGGGCTATCACCTCCTTGGCCTGCGATGTGCGACACTCGACGAATGTTTGTGCCCGAGTAGTTAAGCGTCTCGACGCGATCAGGTGCATCGCGCTCTTACTTTTTTAAAGGAAACTAACTTAGGTTCACGTTTGTTGTTTGTTTTCGGGTGATGGGATTGCAGAACACTATTTCATCTGTTTAGACATTCTTTAATGGCTTGACGTGCAATGCACTGTGTGTGACCTGTACTCTGTGTTCTGCTTAATTATTTGAGATTTGCCATCTCGCTCTCTCTCTCCTCTTCCCTCCCCTACTTCCTATCTTTCATTTCTATGTTTCTGTCTCCTCTTTTCTAAAGAGTAGGCAGGCGTCGTGCCCCTTACAGTGACAGTTATTGTAAGCCTGCTCCTCGCTTTCCTTTTCCGGCCTAGTGTGTATGTAGGTTTTCAAAACAAATAATAATTGCATTTTCTGCTTTCTGTTCGTGCTAAGAACATGCTAATAAATTAGCAGCTTGGCTTTGTGCCAGAGCAGTCCGGAAGAACAAACTTGGTTACATTTATGCCCCATGCTTCCAGAGTGGCACCTAGTAGGGATCACTTAGGCGCTGTTAACTTGATTTAATATCCACCACAGGCTCCTAGGTGGAAGATTGACACAGCTGACTTGGGGAAATTCCGAACCATAACTCGTATATCATGGGATGACATGTCCTCGTGAGGAATTGATGCTGCTGTTGAGTATTTTACAGCCTTTATAATAGATGCCGCATCAAAATGCATATCAGAAGTAAATCGCCTGGCATGCAAATGGCGTGTCCCGTGGTGGAACGACAATTGTAGGATCGCTCGTAAAAAAACAGAACAAAGCGTGGTGGCTGCTACGCGCCTCTCCCACTGTGGAGAATCTTATTAACTTTAAGAAAGTAAAGTCCCAAGGCAGGAGAACCCGCCGACAGGCTAGAAGAGAAAGTTGGGATAAGTTTTTATCGAGTATAAATTCCTATACAGATGAGGCCAAAGTCTGGAACAAGGCTAATAGGATAAGAGGGCGACAAACATATTCACTCCCTCTGGTAAACACACAGGGCGATACACTGAAAGACCAGGCAGACTCACTTGGGGAGCACTTTGAGCGAGTGTCGAGCTCAACGCACTATTCCCAATCCTTTCTTAAACATAAAGAAATAGTAGAGCGTAAGCCAATCATACGAAAATCCAGGCAGAACGAACCATATAGCCGGCCTTTCGGTATTGCCGAGTTGAGAGCTGCCTTGAACACATGCAAAAGCACTGCACCGGGACCTGACAGAGTCATGTATGACATGATCAGAAACCTACATACTGACGCACAAGTTGCACTTCTTACACTATTCAACACTATTTGGGCTTCGGGATACCTCCCATCCACATGGAAAGAAGCGATTGTGGTTCCTGTTCTAAAGCAGGGAAAAGACCCTTCCTTGGCTACAAGTTATCGTCCGATATCCCTAACAAATTGTATGTGTAAGATTTTTGAAAAAAATGATAAATCGCAGACTTATACATTTCCTTGAGCTCAACAATATGCTCGATCCTTATCAGTGTGGCTTCAGAGAAGGGCGGTCGACAACCGATCATCTGGTGCGCATTGAAGGAAATATCCGTGATGCATTTATACATGGACAGTATTTCCTATCGATATTCCTTGACACGGAAAAAGCGTATGACACGGCATGGCGTTACGGGATCTTGCGAGACCTGTCGGAGATGGGCATCCGTGGAAGTATGCTGAACATACTTGAAAGCAATTTGTCGGATCGTAGCTTCCGCGTGAAAATCCACACCGTATTGTCGCGACCTTTTATTCAGGAAACAGGTGTACCCCAGGGAGGAGTACTCAGTTGCACTCTCTTTATCGTTAAAATGAACACACTTCGTCTTTCACTGCCACCGGCCATTTTTTATTCCGTCTACGTAGATGATATACAGATAGGCTTCAAATCTTGCAACCTTACAGTGTGTGAAAGACAGGTACAGCAGGGCTTAAACAAGGTGTCCAAGTGGGCAGACCAAAATGGATTTAAAATTAACCCGCACAAAAGCACTTGTGTTCTCTTCACAAGAAAGAGAGGCCTGGTACCTGATCCCTGTGTAGAACTGGGTGGACAACAAATTTCCTGCAAGAAAGAGCACAACTTTCTAGGTGTTATTCTCGACTCCAGGCTTACTTTCATTTCACACATAAAATATCTTAAAGAAAAATGTCTAAAAACCATGAACTTACCTAAAGTTCTATCCCACACTACATAGGGTAGCGACAGGAGGTGCCTCGTAAATCTTTACAGGAGCCTAGTTAGATCACGATTAGATTATGGTGCCGTAGTATATCACTCTGCTGCACCGAGTGCGCTAAAGACGTTAGACCCCGTTCATCATCTGGGTATCCGCCTGGCCACTGGCGCATTTAGAACAAGCCCGGTGGAAAGTCTATATGCAGAGTCAGACGAGTGGTCACTACATTTTCAGAGAACGTACATCAGCTTTACCTATTTTCTCAATGTGCGCTCCAATGAAGAACATCCGTGTTTCAAAACTGTTAACGACTTGACGTGTGAAACACTTTTTCATAATAAACCTTCTATGAGACTTCCTTTCTCACTGCGTGCAAGAGCACTTAGCACGGAAATGAATGTCCCTGTTCTGGAACATCGCCTAATGCCTCCAGCTAAGCTATTACCGCCCTGGGAGTGGCAGGTGATAGACTGTGACGTATCCTTTGTAGAGGTCACAAAGCACGCACCTGACCTCGAAATCGCTATGCATTTCCGTGAACTTCAATCGAAGTACAGCTGCTCCGAATACCACACAGACACAGTCTTATGCTGCTGTTGGTCCCTCTCTTTCTAAATCTGACTTATTGAACCCGCAAACAAGTATCTTTATGCACAAACCTATGCAGTACTGTCTGCAGTAAAACATATGCAGAAATAAAACTCGACAGAGCAGTTGTATACACAGACTCGCTAAGTCTCGTAAAAGCATTAGTTTCATTACAATAGCTTAAAAATCCTGTCTTCATTCAACTTTACTCCCTCTTATGCAGTATTTGTCTATCACATACACATGTAGTGATATGCTGGGTACCTGGCCATAGAGGTATCGAGGGTAATGTACTGGCTGATAAAATGGCCACATCCCTCACATCACTAAACACTTTTCCTACAGCTGCTGTTCCTGCAACAGATCTGAAGCCTTTCTTGCGCAAGAAACTGCGACAACACTGGCAACGCATGTGGAACGCAGAAATAAATAATAAACTGCACGCTATAAAGCCGCAGTTAGGTTTTTGGCCCTCCCCAACAAATTCACGGCGAACAGATGTCTTTTTCTGCCGCCTCAGAATAGGGCACACGTTTGGTACTCACAATTTTCTGCTAACTGGAGATGAACCACCAACCTGTGGTCGATGTGGTGAGAGGCTGACCGTCCTCCACGTCCTCTTGGAGTGTCGCAAAGCCGAATCCGAAAGAAAGAAACATTTTCCTCTTGCATGTCGTTATTGCATACCTTTTCACCCAGCTATGTTTCTTGGTAAGGAACCATTTTTCAACACCAATGTAGTCCTCAATTTTTTAAATGAGGTTGTCCTACATGTTATGAGCCCAATAAATTCGTAGCGCATCCTCTTTCCAGAGGATGCTGCTGTGATAGTTGCTTTATATAACACATGCCTCCAGGCCCTTGTGTCGCAAGGGCTCTAACGAGGCCATGGTGCTCTAGTGAATTTTAGAAATTTATGCAATTTTTAATATCGTATCGTTATTTTGAAATGCACCTCAATGCTCATAGTACGCGTCATTTGTCATCGCCATAATTTTATTACACGTAAATTTTACGCACTTTACAACGACTATATTTTAGGCCCCTTTACAGCCACGTCACATCAACTCCATAGAACCCATCACTCCACTGCGAAATCATTAACACTTGCATGGCGCTCTTTAGCCATACCTGGCCCTTGCGCCAATAAAAGCCACACATTCATTCATTCAATTTGATTTAGGTAAATCGTTTGACGTAGCTTTTCGTAAGCTCCGCATTAGAAAGCTCACGCTAATGAACATGCCTTATTCTGTCACTGCCTTACTATCTAATTACGTAAGCAATATATCTTGCTTCGTGAGCATTAACGAAAATAGCTCTATTAGCTATGAGGTCACTAGCAGAGTTCCACACGGATTCGTTCTTGGCCGTCTCCTTACTGTTTGGAGATGACATTTCGTCAGTAATTCAACACTTAATAATATTTGGGGTTTTACGTGCCAAAACCACTTTCTGATTATGAGGCACGCCGTAGTGGAGTACTCCGGAAATTTTGACCACCTGGGGTTCTTTAACGTGCACCTAAATCTAAGCACACGGGTGTTTTCGCATTTCGCACCCATCGAAATGCGGCCGCCGTGGCCGGGATTCGATCCCGCGACCTCGTGCTCAGCAGCCCAACACCATAGCCACTGAGCAACCACGGCGGGTAGTAATTCAACACTTGTCATTCGTTCCATCATTTCTTCTACATGCTGACAACTTAGAGTCCTTCAAGGCTCTCGATATAGCGTTCGCGAACGCATTGAGTGCCGAAAAAATTGTTGCACTCTCAAACTGGTGCATCGACCCTCAATAAGCTACTCAAAAATACTTTTAAAACTACGGTATTGGGTTTTACGCGGAAAATGCACCGCGTGCAATTTTTGTGCATTTTTCACGATGTTTCGGGAGCGTCGATGACCTGAAAGACCTTGGCCGCACGTCAGACGTGGGAAGCAAACTGCTCTGGCGCTCTTGGAATTGTTTTTCGTATACCACATGACTTCCACTCCCCTTGCTGCCTTTCTTGAAAGTGTATTCTACTGTGTGCCTTCCGCTACCAGAGTACGCCTCTGTAGTTTGGGGTGGAAACGTGCAAATCTATCGCTAACCTAACTGAACGCGTCCAGAATAAATTTATATCTATTTTCAAACACCACTACTGCCGTTCTATCACCTTAGCCCAGCCTTTTCAGATGTACCTCAACTCGCACTTCGAAAATCAAGACGTGTTAAGCCAGACTTTTAGGTCAGGCTGTCAGCCGTGGACATCTTGGGATATTTTTTTACAAATATTTTTCGTATGCTGTCTGCGGTAATTGCGGAACGACGAACTGCTCAATTTGTTGACTAACTGCCAAGTTTTCCTTAGGTTGCTGCGGGCGGGAAGGGGGGGGGGGGGGGGGAATGAGAACTGAGCGTATTACAATTGCCTTCTGGCAGATCGCAGTAAAGCCTTAACTTTGTTTGTCGCAGTTCTATATAGATTAAATAATGACTTATTTCTCGGACAAAGCCTATGTCGTTTAATGAGTTATCTTTAATAGCCTTCAAGCTGTCAGTACTTATCAACAAAAAACAACAATAATAAATAATAATAATAATAAAAATAATAATAGATGTTATTCAAGTGTCTAGTTAGTTGGCGTGTATGGCAACATCCAGCAGCAGCGACAATTATACAATTAGGGCAACAAATGGCAATATGTTACACAGCGTACAAAAAATAACTCAAATTACTCATCATCACTGCCCAAGTGATAGTATGGCGTCACCAAGCCGGCGCCTCTCGAATGCGAAGAATATATCTCGTTATGTAACCTTTTGGAAATGTTCGGGAGGAATACCCCAATTGGTACAGGTATTCCATAACAGACGTGTATTCTGGGCTACATTTAGCCTATAGGTGGCGTATAAAATGAAAGAAAGAGTAAATAGCCATCCAGCTTGACTTGTAGCACGAAGTTTATCTCTCTCTCTTTCTTTCTTACTCTCTCTATCTCTCTCACTCTTTCTTTCTTACTCTCTCTCTCTCTTTCTTTCTTACTCATTCTATCTCGCTCTCCCACTCACACACACCACGAACCCCTCGCATGAACTTTCCTCAAGGTTTACTTGCCGCATTTAAACTAGCTCTCTCTCTCTCTCTTTGTTTCTTTCTTACTCTCTTTATCTCTCTCTCCCACTCACACACACCACGAAACCCTCGCATGAACTTTCCTCAATGTATACTTACCGCATTTAAAATAGCTTACCACTTCCTGTTCTTTTTCTTTTTTTTTTTAAATTCTAGGCTGCTGGTAGACTTAAGCGACCCGGGCGCTGCTGCGAGGAACATCAGTTTCAGGAGAATCAGCATGAAAGAGGGCGAAACTTTCTTGGCGTACATCCGAAGCGCGCCCACCGGGTGGGTGGTGCAGATGAGTTTCCAGGATCAGGCGGTGCTCGCCTTGCGCACAAAACACACCAAACGCCTCTCGCCAAAGTTCTCCGCGGCCAACATAATGCGAATGTACCTGGTAAGTGAGTTCAAGATAACGTTGTCTGCACAAACAACGCGTGTGTACGTCCCGTCGCTAGGCTTAAGACTGAGTGTGCGAACGCCTGATTCACTCCAGAACAAGCGGAGCACAGCGCGCGACGATTGGTCAGATTGCTCAGCTTATAGATGGTCACAAGAACGTTCTACACAGGAACAATACAAGTAGAAGGTTATAGAGAACGATATATTGCATTACAGTGTATTTGAAGGTGCACCACTAATTGTAGTTTTGTTGCCTTTACCTTTTGTATTTTTTTTCTTTTTAACCATGGGTGTCTGTTCGAATATACATGGTGTTTCAGAGAACACTTTCAAAATTTTTTAAAGGTTGCCTGTGAGAGATAGCTCAATTCTAGTTTATGAGCCGGTCTACTCGAAGAGGCGGACACTGCTTGCTCAAAAAATGGAAATGCAAAGTGTAATAATTGACAAACATTCACTAATGAACTTTCTAACCAATCATCTTAGGACCCATATTGTAATTTACAAATTCTAGTAGTGGACTTGGCAAGGTGGATCCACTTGGAACGAATTCTCAGGACGACACCAGTCTCAAGATATAAAGCCCCGAACTTTACAGATAAATGCATTGGCGTTCCAGTTACTAAAGTGTTCAGTGCATATATATATATATATATATATTTTCACCGGCGACGTTCTCAGTCGCAAATCACCACTAAGCGTTGTTTTAAAAAAAGGGAAGCTTTGTTCCCTGTCATATTGTTCCTCCCGATTACGCATGGTATGAAGCCTGCATAATAAAACCTAATCTCGTAAATAAACATCCCTCACTATGACAAGTACAACAATTTTCCGTACTAACTAAAACCACAGGCTGCATCAAGTTAGGAAAAGCCGATGTACTGCAATGCCTCCCAGAAACATGTATATAGCTTATAAGCATTGATAATGTAAATGTAACTGTTGCGACAATATCCAACGCCAATTCCAACAACATGATATATATCAAAAAAGAATGTACATGGCAATAATCCCGCGTCATTTTTGGGTGAAATTTCCGAAGGTTGTTGCAGATCATTGCTGATTATTGCAGAAGGTTCAAGTACTGCGTTAGTAGCAGGCGTGAATTTGACTCCTGAATCTTTTTTCCATACTAAGAACACTAACGATTTGAATGCATGTAAGCTTAATTGCAAGTGCATAGCTCCATCAAAATATAACATGAGGGAATGCAGAAAGGGGGACAGTTAGGACTGATGCTTATAAAGTACATGTTGCCTACCGCACAATAGGAAACAGAACAAAAAAAAAAGCTGATTGAGAAAAACATGCTTGGCCTTTTGTGTTTATTGCTTGTTCTTCCCAATATCGGCGCTTGTATCGTGTCCAAGCAAGTTGAACTTTTTCACTTTTTATTGAAAAAAAATATATATCAATTGAACACTCTGTAGATTTTGTAACTTTCTTTTGTAATCTCTCATAGATCACGCATCACGCCGATTTTGGTTTCCTACGGCTTTCCAACTACTTATATCAGCGGATGATTTCTTTTGTGAACGCGTGTTTCAAGTAATATTTTTCTTACTGGTCAGATAGTTTTTTTTTTTCTCTCTGAGAAACACCTCATGCCAAATTTCCGCGTGCACGGCTGAAAATTGCATCTGCATGAAATCCTTATTTTTACCTTTGGCTCAAATGGTTACGAAGCTAACAAAAATTGGTTGCAATTATTTTTCGAGTGTGTGTATGCGGCAGGCAGAAATATCGAGTTGGTAATTTATGCCCTGTCGTTTTCAATATGCTTATTACGCCAGCAAAAACTCGAAATTTCCTTATCACTTGTTTTCCTTTTTCAGGAGCCTGGCCCGTTATCATAATTCAGCATAATCGAACGTATATACAGATTCTAATAAACGTTTCTCCTCGAGTGATTTGCATTGCCCTTTTTTTAGTGTCGTTAGAATGCACGACCACGTGTTCCTGTTTGTTTCACTGACTACAGAAAATAAGCTGTCAGTCTGTTTTATTTCTTCTATTTTTTTTCAACGCTTGCTTCTTGAAAATTAGCGAGAGCTCCTTCTCATGCTTCAAGGAGAAGCCACAAAACGATCGTAGTGGAAGAGCCAGGCACTACTATGCCCAATGCTGATAGCGAATAAAAAAAAAATATGGCCTCGAATCAATTCTGCAGAAATCCGCAAAGTGAAGGAAGTTGTACGAAAGCGATAAATTGACATCCATCTGACAATAGCGCTCATCATCGAAGAATGTCGACCGCGGTTTTCCAGGAAAGAAAAAAGAAAACGCTTAACAACTGAAGGACAAATTTACTCTGGTCCGGGGATCAGACAGGGTGTGGCCGCCCTGCCGTGTGAGCTAACCAGGAGTTTCTTTTTCCTTATTACATCAGAGTAAAATTTTCTAGAAAACAACAGAGCACCACAAAAACTGCAGGTGAATTTCAACACGTACTCTAGAAAGTCGGCGACGCAAGTACAAGCGTCCAACAACGACGTCCATTCCGGCGGGGATTCTTCCACTGCATGCACTCCGCACGAGTAGGCAGCAATTGCCCCAAAAAACGGCCGAGTACATTGCGGTTATTCGGCATGCCTGGCGCAGATTCGACTGCGCCAAAAACCATGCAGGCCAAGCAACACAGAGACATTATATGGTGAGTAACAGGATTCTTTTTCAAAAAAAGGTAGAAAACGATCTGTGTATGGTGTGACACCTGAATTTTCTTGAAAATATTGATAACTGGTTTTTGAGGAGCCAGTCTTTCATGGTGCCATAAAAAGCTCATGCTAGAAAGTGTTTATATACCTGCAGCGGTTACGTACAAAACGCGTGATCTTTTTAAGTAAAATGTTTTCGGTACGAGCAGTCTCTAAGAACGCAGGAGTCCCTACGCCAGCAACACTGATAAGCGAGAGGGATGTTGATAGGCCGCCTCGCAAATTGGGAAAGCAGAACGATTGGCGGCTTTCGCAGGAGTGAGTGCAACTTTCGTTACCCTTCCGCATTTTGATCTTTTCAGTCACTTCTAAAATAAAAAATGGCTGTGGCTTAGCTAAGGTTAAGCCCAGGATGCGAAGCATACTAGCCTTTATTTTAACGCGACAGCGTTAAGGAGCTCGTGTCGCAGAAAAGCCGGTGTCGTCGGCGTCGGCTCAGGCGTGCGGCGCTTGCTCAGGCGCACATTTCGTTGTCGCGCCGAACGCTGCGTTGCTCGACGCGCACCGCGTCCGATGCGGGGCGCGACGCCGCGAGCGACGGCGGGAGTTGGAGCGCCGGTTCTCCTCTGTCGTGACGTCACGGTGTCACGTGATTTCATGGTCACCGCCGCGCCTGAGGAGCTGGGTTGAGCCCTCGTAATATGCTTCGCATAAAAAAAGCTGAGCCCGTTACTGCGCAAACGTTCCTTAGATTTCTGTCGCTTTCTTTTTTCTAAGTATGCGGCTACGCCATGGCTTGCCCCACGGCGTCCTCATTCTTTTGATAGACAGGCCAAGCCAGTTTATCTGAAACGAAACCACGCTTTTGCCCGGGACGGCGTGGTAGCACCACGCGCGAATTTAGTACGGCTATTCGGAAACCTATTTGCTCCTCCTGTAATTTTGGGTCTCTCAGAAGGAGGGAGAGGTACGGCCAAGAGCATGCATCCCGAGTTCAAGAAGGAAAGGCGCGACGCACGCGCACAACATAATCAATCGACGTACTCCAGTGACCCTCGGTACAATACGTGCTACACGTGCTACACGAACGCAGCTGCGTACGCAGAGGTGACCGGCCTCTGTACGACTTACATTGGGGAACCTATACCAAACAGGAATAGTGTACGCAAGCACATAATTTGCTGGATGAGCGTGCGTGGACACAAGTAGTATATTTATCCTTTGTACAAGCTGATATATAATATGAACAGTATACAAAACTTTATTTACTTTCCTTCATCGGTAAATGACAAAGGGACTTCATTGTGCGAAAAAGAAAATCAGAAATACCATAAACAGAAGGTACGTGCTAAAACATGGAAGTAGGAAACCGAAACTATAGGAAGGAGAGTCACGTGATAAAGATGTTGTCCATGATAGAAGGAAAAAGACATAGAGGGAGTCTCACATGGCAATTCTGAGGCCAAGATTCGAAAAATATAACGCCTCATGGGATATAGTTCCCCATCAAGTTATAGGCAAGCGGCAAATACTGGCGGCCAGGTGCGCGGAGAGTATGAGGGAGACAAGAGCGGGTGTACGAGGGCCAATAGTGTTGGAGGTGTCACAAATAGCTAGTACAAAACCAATAAGTGTTTTAAACGTCCGGTAACCTTGAATGACCCTTCCCAATAGCATTCGCACTGATTTGCTCCGAAGGGAGAGAGCGATGGCATCAAAGGAAGTCGCTTTGCCGAGGCTGGCGGCCTGACTTCAAGCTTTTTCCATATCCGTAGCCTTTTCTTCCTTCCTCTATGTTGAACGCCACCAAAGTGAGCCTAACACGTCGTTATGTAACGGTTGGCTGTAGTGTCCGCCTGGCCCGTGCCCTGCATGCGCTCTTCCGAGCACACTGAACAGGCGTGGCTTCCACGTCCTGCTGCCTGCACTCTCACGTATAGCAACAAGAAAGTTAAAGAGAAGTTGCGAGAAATTAGCAAACTTACGTTGCACAAACATACCGAGAAAAAGATTGTTTCACCTGACAAGCGAAGCAGTGATTGCTATAGCAAATTATTAGACAGCTATATGAAGTAAGGCTATTCGTCTTATCAGCTGCATAAACTGTTGTAAACATTCGCTTACTAAATAAAGTAAAACGCGCTGTTACGCGCGCACAGGTCAACACGAACACATCCCACTCGATGACTGCCGATACGCTCTCAGAACGATGGTGTGATGAAGAGCGACAGCAACGGCGAGCGAATTCCCTTTCATGCTATGTCTCGCTTCAACGCAAACTATGCGCGCGAGAACACAGCGCACACAGAGCCGTCGACTATTGGCGGCGAGCTCTACCACTGGAAAAGTTGGCGCCACCGTCGGCGTGACGTGGCATGAGGGATCACGTGGACACAGCGGCCACGTCGGCTGCTTCAGCTGAAAAGTTTAAACTCCCAGTGCGCCGCGGTTCTGATTAAGTGGTGAGGCCTTACCACCTTAGGTGTCAACTTGACAGCACCTGAAAGTACTATAATAGGTAGTGGCTGCCTTTGGAAACGTGTAGCACGGTAGGCTACTAGCCCGGTGTTAGCCTTATTCACACGTAGCCGCAGGGGAAGGAGCTGCGTGAAGCTTGGCTGGCGAAACCTAGAACCGGCAGACATCCATCGGCTGCAACTCGGGTATACAGCAAGCACAGACGCGAGGAAGATTTCTGCTACGGCGCCGGGACTGCACGATGTTCGGTGAGCAGCAGAAAACGTGCACTGAGAGCTCACTCACGCCCGCAGCCCGGCTAATGTCAGGACGGTTTCATCTATGAACTTGTTGATGCTAGGTACGGGCAAGTTCACTGGAACGGAAAGGGAGCGGTATGACGCACATTAAAGAAAGGCATGGGATATGGTCACGTTTGTGTTAAGAAATAATGCACTGGATTACAAAAAAGAAGCAGAGGGAGAATCGCACTCGGAGAAGACCGATAAACATACAGTGCAACGCAGCTTGAGAAATAATATTGAAATGTCCAAGAATTTAGAAGACAAAGAAAGATTTAATCGTCGTGGCGGCACATCACAGTCGCCGTAGACGTCGTAGTCTCTATAACGAAATTATTTTTGAACAGTTCTGATAGCGTCCAGGCAACAATGGTTGCTAGTGAGCTGTCAAATGCGCATATGCTGCGGCCTAAAGCTCACAGCACGCACACACACACACGGTGCGCAAACGCGCTCACAGCGAAAGCAAAACATTGTGCGCGGATATGCATGCAGACGCGCAGTCGGGCGCTGCGAACCCGTGCGATCGCTGCATTGAGGCTTCATTCTGGTATGCCCCATTTGGTTATAGAGACAGCCTACTATAAGAACACATTTCACATAGTTTACTCTCAGCGTTGGTCTACCTTTCACGCAAGAAGCCGGTTCGGGAGACTCCATCGCGGCGACCTCGCGTAGTAGCCTTCGCTGTAAGTATTCGGTAAAGAGATAGCGCCTGTAAAAGATTCTGTGCTTTAAGTTTGCCCAAGATTAGTATATCGACAGTCAAGAACTTCCCTCGTTTTGAGAGCACCTACATAAATGCCCAGGAAAGCTGCCGCGTGTTTTTATTGAGCGCCGTAAGCGAAACCTATTAGGAGTGCGCCACGTGGTCCCTCATACTACGCAAGGGAGGCGCTTCCGACAGATGGCGACTCCTTAACTCCTCGCCCCCGATATACCCAGTCGGCTAGCCTTCGATCTCAGCGCAGGCTGCCTCCAAGACGAGCGCGGCGGCGCTCAGCTGCCGCAGCTGAAGTAGAGGAGGAGATCCGCACTGACCTGCCTCCGACCTCTCCCCCCCCCCCCTTACACGCTTCCTAGCGCGTGCACATCTACTCGCTACCCTCCTTGCGCTCGTTAGAAGACGGCGCCCACCCTCCCCGCCTTCCTCCCTTGCGATCGCGAGAAGACCGCCGCGTCAAGACACCGTGCGTCTCGGCTCCCCTCGCAAGCTTTCACTCGCACCTACAGCATGCGGCCGCCATATTATCGCACTTGGACTTTATGCGGCACATCACGGCGACGGCGATGACGACGGCGTAAGTTCGACTGGAGTGTCCGTATAACTGCTATCGCAATAGATATATACACAGAGCGATGTGGCAGAACACGAGAATAAGTGAACATCGAAAAAGAACCTACCGGCAACCGAACAGCCTGGGTTGAGCCATTGCTGAGACTGAGAGGTCACCTGGTGAGCCAACTTTTCGAAGCGTGGGAGAGAATTAAAAAAATGGCTGTGGCTTAGGTAAGGTTAAGCCCAGGATGCGAAGCATACTAGCCTTTATTTTAGTTGTTGAACCACTGTTTAGCCTGGTGAACTGCTGTTGCTTGGCTATATTTGGTTCGGCTAGACGAAGAAACAACTCATGCATTACTGCTTCGCCTTCAAGAGTGGAACGCGACAGCGTTCCCGTCGACCCGCCAAGGGGTGTAAGACAATGGGCTACAGGGCAGCGACTACGCGCCCCGCATTGGACGCGGTGAGCGTCGAGCAAAGCAGCGTTCGGCGCGGCAACGAAATGTGCGCCTGAGCAAGAGACGCACGCCTTAGAAACAGCTCGTTTCTAAGGCAACACCGCATTCACTAGAGGCGCTTTTGTACCGCTTTGAAGCATCGTACTCGTGGCTCAGTGGTAGCGTCTCCGTCCCACACTCCGGAGACCCTGGTTCGATTCCCACCCAGCCCGTCTTGCAAGAGTTGAGCCAAAGCCACTTCTCCTCTGTCGTGACGTCATGGTGTCACGTGGTTTCATGGCGACACCGCCGCGCCTGAGGAGCTGGGTTGAGCTCTCGTAATATGCTTCGCATAAAAAAAAACGATGGGAACGGCTTCGCAGAGAGTTGGCTTGCGAAGGCTGGCTGCGAGACATCGTGTTTCCCTCCTGTAGTTACGACGCCGATGGGGACGCAGCACACCACGACGAACGGTCGCGAACTGAGTGCAAGAGCGGTGGACCGTTCAGCGCATGTATAATTACTAACACTCTCAGTATGAGCTACAACCGCTACAACGCGAAAGCACGTGCAATGCGTACGCGCGTTGTAGCTTATACTGAGCGCGATAGTACAGAGCACCTTGCGCAGAAGCTTGCCGGAGTAGACAGCAGCGCTAGAACACGCAGCCTGTAGCGAGTGGTGGAAGAAGAGATGCGATAAGCGTTCCTCGTGACCCTTCCGATCGCTTATCGCGGAACGAGAGTGACCGAGATGCGAAAACATTGAAGTGCGCATGCTCTGCCTATGACTCGCCGCATATTTACGATGAAGGTCACAAGCACGAACATTTGTGAGCTCAAGCGCTTAAGCTAGGCAAATCTCGGTGCATATAACACTCGGACGAGTGATGAGGCATGGATCGTCGTCCTTTAAAAAGGCGCTTCACTGTTTCGCATCCTTAGCGGCCGGTACCGGCAACGCTGGGTTACAGCAACGAACATCTTTTACGCGTAGTTACATGAAAGTGCAACGTGTAATCGTTCGGTAGCCGGCTTCTCAGCGTGTAGTGGTCCCAAGTGTACGTTTTGTAGTCTGAATAAGGTCGCTGTGGCAAGTGCTGGTGAACCTGGAAGCAAAACAATGCATTCGAGTGGTTTCAAAATTGTTCGCGTTCCAACTTTCCACCACTTCAAAGAAATGGAGCGGTCATTGTATGTTGCGTCGACTATGTCCACACGCCGATAACCTTGATCAACCCTTCCGCAATGGTCTTCGTAAGCACAGAACGCCTGTCGCGTCCATCGGCCTATCCCTCCATATTATAGTTGCATTTGCGCCAGCGCCGCAATGCGTCCTCTGCAGACGACATATAAAACGCTCCCGCAGCGTTACGCGAGACTTCCAGGACCAGAAAGCAAGTATTGGAGGGTGGTTTTACTTTAGGAGAATCTCCTAACATCTCTCACCGTTTCCCGCTCTATAGGTGCACTGCGCCTTCTATAGGCCTATATTGTGAACTGCAAGCCGAGGGCTGCTTCTAAGAACTTTGGACCATAGAGTTTCCTGCAATATGCGTTCGACATTTGTTCGGCACACATTACGCAGTTATTGTGTTATCACGGTTTACATGCTTGTTTTGAACGCGGTGGCTGATGCCTTTTGCAAATCCTTTCTTTGAAGCATTGTGACTCAAACTTATAATCTTTTTCATTTAGACCATGTGGACATGGTGGCCAGCAGCGAAGCACGGTTGGTTGGTTGGTTGGTTGGTTGGCTGTTTTAGGCGTTTGTCACTGGCAGGGCAAGTTTGGCAGTCTGGTCCAACAATCGCTCCATCTGTGCGCCTATTTCACAGTTCAGGAATTTGCCCCCATGTCAATGAGTTCCTTGTCTCGTAGATATGCGAGTAGAAGATGTGAGATCTCTAGGACGTTCCTGATGACTGGCCATCCATCACTTGTGCATTTCTCATGAAAATACCACAGAAGGGAGCTTAAATCACAAGAGCAAGCTTCTGGGACCTCTTTAATTTAGGAACTGGAACAAACAAATAAAACAGCGACATATATCCGACGCCTATGATTTTACTCACTTTAGACTCTACATAAGGCCGCATATTACACGCAAAGTTGGCCAAATAAATTTGTGTGGTTAAAATATCGTCACACTGCAAAAAAACTATTAATTATATGACCTATAGTTTATTTAGCGGCTTCAAAAATAAAGACACATGCAAGGTTTCTATACAACTTAAAAGGCGATTTACACAAAATACGTATGTACACACACAGATAAGTTCGTTTGTTCATATCTATAGTTTGATTTTAAGCATAATTTTCATATCCATATCTATATTATTTACAAAGAACGTACATCTCCCAAGGCCACTCCTGAAACATACCCACAGTACGAGGGACACTGTACAGAAACATGACACAACTATCAGTGAAAGGATGACAATGTTGTGGTAAAAAAATATGATGCGTGTATGTACCCATAGAGTGGCGAGAGCGAAAGGCTTATTAAATATATTTTGTACACAGGCAAGACTCTTAGGAGTTCACCAAGCACCATAAGTTTCCTACATACGTAATTGACTTTGGCATGACAACACTGAAATTTATAGTCAAAACTGTGACCGAAACACGACGGTGGCAAACAATTGGTGGCGTCGTATACGAGAGTGCCTCGCACAGAGGTAGAATAAAAGAAATTTAAAAAAGAACAAGTAAAAGTGGTTCAGAACGGTGCTTTTGTCCGTTCGTGTAACTTTGGCGTAGACACTTCACTTTCGGCTTTCACTGATAAAGCACCGGCATTTGTTAGCGGCAAGAAGTTTCAGCAGTGAAGCGCTGCAATGCAGTGTGCATTGCACTGTCCGTCAAGAATCACTTCATCGTGTAAAGCAAACAAATAAGAGCGTTCATCAAGATCTACAGGTCGAACCCAGCACAAGTCACCGATCTCAAAACGCCTCACTATTGGTCCGCAACTAGTCCTCGCATAAGGGGTATCGCACATTACTGTCGAACAAGTACACGCGGGGTTTCATGCGTGTAAAGGAGAGTTCATTTGAACCGTAGTCGTTGCTCTTCTCGAATTCTATCTGTCCATTCCAGTCTCGCAGGGGTAATCGCCCGCTGGCTGCATTTGCCAGCAAACAGTGACCAAAAGCACTGCTGTCCAAGTGTTGCGTGCACTCGTTCACAAGTTCCGCAAAACTGATCCCAAAAGGAAAAAAAAGAAAACACGTTTTCACCACTTTTTCACCATGGCAGGCAAGGAACACTGCACTGGTCCGTTACATTTACGCCGGCCGATCTTGCAACTAGGCTTTCAACTGCGGCCCAGCTTGGTCACTCGAGTCAGCCGCCAGCTTCAAGCTCCAAGTTCATACGCGCACGTGCGCACACACACAAGCACAAGGCTCTCAGCACCACGACGACTTGGGCATGTAGTCCAACTCCATGGCCGACGAGGCCGAGAGGGACGAGATTCCGCTGCCACTGTTGCGGTGGCTCGCGGGCGCCGAGTCGTCTCCGCTCGTCGTGCAGGGCGTGCAGGGCGCCGTCGAGGAGGTGGACAGCGACCAGCCCTGCGCGTCCGCCGCCTCCCTGCCTCGGCCGCCGCCGCGTGTGAAGATCTCCTTGAGGGTCTCGATCGGGTCGTACGCCCCCGCCGCCGCCCCTTCCACGGAGTCCGACTCCGAGCAGCTGCTCTTGGGCGACTTGAGCAGCGCCGACGTGACGGTGGGCGACCTCCGGCCGCAGTCGCTGCTCCCGTCGCCGTTGCACTGGCGTTGGTCGGCGTCCAGGAGCGACTCCCTGCTCCTGCTCTGTTCCTTGCCGGAATTAGTGTTGTTTGCCCTGGGAACTGCGGGCGGCGACAAGCTGGGAAGCGATAGCGCGGGCGGCGGCGTTGCCTTCGGGCGCGAGGACCGCGTGGCCGCCACGGGAAGAGGAGCTCGGGGCTTCGAGGTGAGCCTCAGAGAAGACGTTTCGAAGCCGACGCTGCCGTCGCCTCCGGCTTGCCGGAAGGCGTGGACGTGGTTCGGCGGCAGCGGCAGCGGCACTTCGTAGCCGTCGGCGTCGACCGCCGGCTCGCTGTCGCACAGCAGCTGCAGGTACCGCGTCGCGTTGTCGGCGATTTCCGGCATCAGGGGCGTCGCGTTGTACCGACGGTGCTGCAGCAGTGGCAACTGCGTACGATGAAAGCAAGATAAAAACGCATCTTGTGATCGCACAAACGGTAGGCACGAGAAATAAGGTCGCACTGCGAGCAGCGGTTAACACTCGGCGCTCCGTGAAGAAGTGCAATGTGATTTACGTGGAACCTTAAAGTGACAGGCATTGCTAACATCGCTATAATAATGACAGCGATAGCTGTGCAGCAAACTCCTCACAGCTCACTACCTGAAATGGGAGACGGTAGTTAGTGAGAAAAAAAATTAAGTGACAAGTACAGGCTATCTAAACAGAATGTGTCTTAGCAGTACCGCGTGATGTATACACAGAAATTATTAAAGAACAGGAAAATGGCATTCAGGGGAAAGTACTACTAAAGCAACACTGACGCATTTTCTAAGTCACAGGAACTCTTCCGCACGATTCTTCGCTCGTGAAATGACGACACTCGGCAAGTGTAAAGGTTTGCAAACGCTTCAATAGTAAAGCCAGTCTCGAAACGCCGGAGCTCTGGCTTCATCAAAATTGTCGTGACGTCGTGACACATAGCAACGTTTGCTGATATCGTATAATAAGGATAAGCAGGATGGTGTTGCTCATTGGAAGAAAAAACCCAGTAAGAGCTTCTTCCGACCGCGCCTGCATTCACCGTGGCACAGCAGTCACAGTGACTGCCGGCACGTAGTAGTGAGCTAATGTATCATGACGTCATGGCGCAACCACCTCTGCGGTCATGAGAACGAAATTGAAGCGTGGCAACAATGTGTTATACTAAATTGTTTATAGGTTGCTCTGACACTCGCCAGTATGTTTTCAGGGGATATCAAGGGCTTGCACCTTTCCTTACCGCGAGAAAATGAAACGTCCAAAATGACATGCCATTACGCATAGTACATTAAGCTACGAGAAGTTTCGTGCTTTGACTGCGCGGTTTCCTGCAGAATTCATTTGAAAGAAATTACTAATGCATGAAAGATACAGCTACATCACTACGCTGTTAGCTTGTTTGCGATACCTTAACTTGATCTTTTGTATTGCTCTTCAAGCGCACTTACACGAAAGTGCATTATATCATTCATGAAAGACAATATTCGAGCTCGCTGTTTGCGCAGTGCAACAAGAAAAACGCAAGAAGAGAAATATTTAGGTAGCTTTAACTCAGGAGCTCCAATCTAAGTACATGTCAACGGAGAAGTATTTCATGCCCCATATCAAAATTCTGCTTCCTATAGTCACTCATTAAAGTTTTGCATCCATCCATCCATCCATCCTATAGTCACTAGAATTTTAATTCTTCTATCAAACGCAATATCTTTCATTTAACTCGGTCGAGGAGTTGTATCATAAAGGCATTTCTGCGTTTTACATGTATTTGAATAGGGAAATCAGATTCGGCCCTGAGCTAAAGCTTCCTCTTCAGTTTGAAAGCCGTTTTGTTACTCAAAAGCGAGAAAAGCAGCCTAGGTTCAGTCTTTGTTATGGATGTCGCACAAGCTTTAAGGAGACGTGACGTCATTGTGAACTTTAGGCTGTACACTCTTAAAGATCATTGCACCCTTTGGGGCTTATCTTGTTCTACAACGATAATCGTCATCTGCCTTGCTTGTGTTTCCTTTCTTCAAAACTCTGCGTTCCCTACTTTCCTGTCGAGAATGCTATGTCACGCTGATAACGAGCATGCCGTTTTTGACCTGGATGTATCGGACGCGCCGTGGTAAAGAAAGGAAATGCCGGTAAGACAGATGACGATTATTGTCGTGGGACAAAATAGGCCCCAAAAGGCGTATTTTTTTAAAAAAAAGTGATCAGTTGCAAGATGGCGACGAGGTCACTGAAAACAATTTCTACCTGCATGGTGTCCAATAACAAGCTTACCTGTGTCGCCGCCGGATCACTGGAAATGCTCAAGCAGTCTGATTCTTGAGCCAGAAGCAGTGAATTCTGCTCAGGAGTGCTGAGAACTTTGCTAGGACCTGTTGAAAAATGCAGAGGGCATAATTGCTTCATATACAGTGCGATACGACAAATTATTAACGCACCGAACTTTAAGATGCGTCTGGTTAAAAATTACGATTCACTTTGTTTCAGCTTCTTTGTACGGGTCAGTAGCTTACGTGTTTCTGAGGGATTATTTCTGGTAATTATAAATTTCAACAATAACATCTTATGATGGCTAAGAAGTTGTTGCTGCTCTGTGAGCACATCCTCTAGAAAAGCGTGTACTGGGCATCCAAAATAGGCATATATTACAGCAACCCGTCGGTACTACCATAGGCGGTTGTTTTTACGCAGACAGTCAGTGAAAGCTGACACTTCACCATTTAGGAATTCCTTATCTATATCCTAGCATTGTTTGATACATTCAACACAATATTTTCCCGACCACATGCAGCACGCAATGAAGTGTCATTTCTTTTTCAAGAAGCATAATAAGTTAGTTATCATCCGACTGCCTATGTCAGAAACATAATTATACAAAATTGAACAAATCGTTTACCTATCCCTTCTTTAGGTTAACCTAACGATGAACGAGATCTCATTGGTTATTTAGATCGCTTTTAGAGAAACAACGGATTAATTGTATTCAAGCTTTAAAGGAATAGCAAAAAATCGGCTGTAATAATTCTGCAGCACAAACACACAGCTGGTAGAAAATGAATACAAAAGCGTCCTCTTATTACCTCCACCACCATCTATCCATCACCTAATGCGTTAAGCAATAAGCGTTTGCGATGAAAAGAATAAAACAATCGATCACACATAAGTCGTAAGCAAATCATGACCAGCGAAACATGCGACATTTTTTATATGTACCATGCAGGCATGCGTTTGCACCTATATTTATACTTTCAAAGTGAAGTACACTTAATTAACCAGAAACATTTTTCAACGTATTATCGGCTTACTAGGGGCTGCGGACGGCCCTTTTCTAGCTTATTCTAAACCCTTATTGAATAGTAGTCAGGCATCTTAGCTATCGCGAAATTCATGCATTGATTCCAACTGTTCAACCAACGTTATTTGAAGTTTTCACACAAACACTGTTTCAAGCCGTAAACAACGTGAGTATTCAGGCAACACCATTGAACGTTACGGCTGCTTCAAACTTTCAGCTACAAAAATAAGCATATTCGGTAGCGCTATATTTACTAGATTCCGGATGTCCAAAACAGCGAGAGCCATTGCAGCAACATTTATATACGTCCCTAAGTGACGTACTGCGAACTTAGGGTTCCATGTAGTTTCGGTAAAAAGTCACACACTTCCTTTATGAAAGATCTAAAGAGAAAGTGCAGACGAAACAGAAGGAAGACATGCAAGAAGAAAGGTGACAGAAGTAGTGCAAGGGTGCGTGGAGGCAGCGGCGGCAGCAGCAGCAGCCTGGTCGTCATCGGCATCATGCGGGGTGCGGGAGAGTGCGGCATGCACGCGGTGGTGCGTGTCGTGTGCAGCATTACACAGCAGTGCGGGAATTGAAGCAAAGCGCTACCTGGTTGCGGTGACCTGACCGGTGGTGGGTAACGCTCTCCCTGGTAACCCAAATTGTCAATGCCACCTACAACGGCGGCGGGAGACACACACACGAGACGTTTACTCGAAGGGACGCGCTCGACAACATACAAGGCGTCACATTCGCGCATAATAGGGCAAGAGTGAGTGGACAGTTTCGGGCTACATTCAGAACAGACTTAAGCCGTGTTCTATGAGCGTGCTTTAATACAGGGTATAGGTCACTCCATAAAGTACAATAACGGCGAAGGCGCCGTGTCAATGGAAGGGGGGCTTAGTGTGAATCGAACATATGTGACGAACTTTTTATACATGAGTCCTGGCAAATGAAGTACAATGCTTCAAGTGCATAAATGAGACGCATATAGTCTATATTACGTTATACTTAATTATAAGACGCCAGTGGGCATTCGTGTACCAGAAACGTCAGCGAAGATTGTATATTTTTGAAGTGCTATCTTTAAGGCACGACGAGCTCGTAAGAATGGCATAGTGAGGTAACCTTCACACTATTTTGCAAGTACTTGGGAGAAAGTCACTGTGTGGGGCTAGGCGTTGGCAAATTTAGAGACCCAACCACGTGAACACCGCATTTTGCCGCTTTTGGCTTTGGGAAATGGTGCATTGCATTCTCTGTGCAGGCGCTCAAGAAAACCCTATTCCATTGCTCTGGTACTTCGATGTGGGTGTGTGCCAGTTGCCTGGAGATCATTTCGAGGATAACTTAAGTTACAAGACTTCCATGGCGACTAGCAGTGATTGAAAAAGTACTGACACAAAATGTTGATCTAGTTTTTTTTTTGCTTTTACAACAGGCACCGCTGACATGAAAACCATGACCACGAGGCTTAATCACTAATGATTGACAAATTATTGTACCGATATATGCACATATAGCACGGAAAGTTCTGGCGTCCGTTAAGACAGGCGCCAAGTTGTTTCACGGCGTCAAAGGGTTAGATAACGCCAACGTGATCACGGATTGCGATAACGCGGACTTGTGAATCGATGACTTCCACAAAGCATGCCAGTTTTCAAATCAGCTGAGTACTTTGTGATCGTTGAGCAGTCTTCGCTGAATAAGGTACGCAGATCCCCCGGGGTCGCGACCTTTTCTGCGACTTTGGTCGTGCCCCGCAGTGTGCTTCTCATAAACCTGAGTCGTTTGCATGTGGTATTTAAGACCAGATTGTTTCAGCGTAAGTACTTGGTCGAAGGTAGCCAAATCACGCACAGAGAACGACGAACGCAAATACTGGGAAGTTGATGTCCGGTGTGCGTACTTCTTTAATGTGCAATAGTGTGGCACTTGGGAAGCATTCAAGCCATTGACAGCGCAAAAGTGTGGGTGCCGGTAGGGGCAAGTGCACCGCTTTCCCCGGTTGGGTGCGACCATAGTGCTCCATCTTTGTTTGAGGACAGAATGCGCGAACATTGAGAAGGAACAAACACAGAGGAACGTGTAGGGAACCAGGGAACCATAGGGAACACACAAACATGGTTAATAAACGAATTTACAGCAGTCACGAATGCAAACGCCCGCCACCCTGTAGGGGGTGACTTGCGATAGTTGGCACTAGTTATTCTTTTCGTACCTGCGCAGTAACTTGATATTGCTTTCTCTGGTAATTGCTGCCTAAATATCTTCAGAGTATGAGTTACACACTAACGTGTCCTCTTTAGTAGTTGACAACACTTTATGTAAATAGACAACAGGAAGTGGTAGGCAAGAAAGCGGGACTGCCTAATATTTTTTTGCATACCAAAAAAGAAATATTACTGCATATTTTCAGCAACGTAGATTCGAGGTTTGGTTATATAGAAACAGGCGGTTAGCATAAGACGTAAACTCGCTAGAAGAAAGGCCATCATAGCTCATTCATGACGCTGATATTCCATCGCACCACTGCCCTTCGTCTGCTCAAAGTTTCAATGCAGATACAATTTCTAAAGAAAACGCGATTGTAAACAGTAAGCACTGGCTTACATCCAAGTATTGCTCTCGTGAAAACGGATAATCATTTAATATGAATCGAAAAAAAAAAACGCTCACCCATGAAGGACTGTCCAAGATAGTTGGAATTGTGGACAGCCGTGGCAATGCTTACGAGAGCCTGGTATTTCTCTCGCAGAAACTCCAGGGTCTCCAAGCAAAACGCGAAATCGGGCCTGCCTTCCGGATTGTACGACCAGCACCTAAGCATGAGGTCATGGCTGCGGATAAAGAGCAAGGGAAAACTTATTGGCATCCTCACAACGAGTCGATACTGCAAATATAACTGATGACGCCTATATGAGACCTTCTGAATACATGTTTTAATGGCATGCCTGAAAGTTACCCATGGAGGGAGGCTATACCTTTAGGAACACATGTGTAGACCCTTTGCACATGATTACAATAACTCCAACAGCAGCATTATCAATTATCTTACTTGCTTATCTATTGATAAACTTGAGCACCTTGATTCTTCAACAATGCACTTGCTCTTATAGAAGAAAGCAAGTAGCGCCTGTACTTTCATAGTGTGAAATAACGGGCAGTTGCAGGCAGCTTATCAGTTTTACAATGCAGAGAAAGCGCAAGCGGCATACGATATATACTCCGGATGCTTACAGGTCGTCGGGGCAGTTGTCCGGATTGTCAAGACGCCCTCCCTCGCGGACGTAGTGGAGGACTTCGAGGTTATTTCTGGCCGGGTAAGGCTGCTGGCCCATAGTCATGACTTCCCACAGAAGGACGCCAAATGCCCTGCGTGTAGCACACATAAAAAATCACCTCAGATAGAAAGACGTACGAGCAGCGCTACAAAGAAATGTGCCCAATGTGGATGAACGTTCACAATGGTTCTTTCGGAAGCTAAAGCACTGAATTTGTGTAGTAGCTCAATATTTACAAAGAAGGATCTGTAATGGAGTTGAGCTAAGTTTTCTCAACAGCCCGTTTATAGGAGCTGCAGTTGAAACTATTAATGAATACACCATTTTGGGGCAAACTCTCTGGAATTAGCGAGAAGTACCAATAGCACAACATGTAAGAATGGGTGTCGGCAAAGCCACTGTCGTGCAGCGCGCAGAATCGACAACAGAAACGTACCCACCGGTTGTTGTGAGCAGTTACGAGCTCCTTACAAAGTTAGTATCATCACTTGCATATTGTCGGTGTCACTACTATACACGTAATCTCTTGTTTATTTATTTATAGATTTGGTGACAATTCGTCATCAGTTAACTCGCACTTACAAACGAAACGACACTCGTCTATGCTATTATGGTGCAAAACGACGAGTAGCTTCAGGCACCCTAAGAATGTCTGGCGGAAAGCAGGGGAGTTTTTAAGGCCCCGAGCTGTTCTCCCTCTCAGAAACAGCGACAATAGAGAGAGAGTGGCACACAGGGCTCAAACCATATTGCACGTTTTTAACAGTCGAGAAGTTTGAACAAGCCCAATATACCGACTCCTACAACGTATTTGGCGGGAATATCAGTTTTACGTCATGCTAAACATGGTTTGTTCTGATTGGAAACAGAATGGCATAGATGCCATTCTGATGGCATCGAATGGCAACTGGAATGGCATCGATGCCATTAACGGAACAGAATGTTCCGTTAATGGCATCGGAACATCTTTGCAGAAACACGCAGAGTGCATACACGCGATGGCGCTGAGTGCCGAGACTGACCAGACGTCCGAGTGATTGGTGAAGACGCCGTCCACGAGCGACTCCGGCGGCATCCAGCGCACGGGCAGCAGTCCTTCACCCTCCTTGCGGTAGTAGTCGTGCTTGTAGATGTCACGCGCCAGGCCGAAGTCTCCGATCTTCACGACACGCTCGGCGGGGTCCGTGCTCGACACGAGGCAGTTCCTCGCCGCAAGATCCCTGCAACAATGACGCCACTGTCGGTCAAATCTCACGTTTCTCGGGAGAGGTAACTACCATTTACGATGGGACTGAGACAAGTTGCAGGCGAAATCATCGGCAGATGAAGCGAGATAAGCGCCATTCAAGCACGATCCCAGAGTTTCCGATAATTCCACTGAACGATTCTGCGTAAAGGTACAATTCGTTCTCCCCCCCCCAAATGAACTATGCATTGTACATACAAGTTTGAATCAACGACGCTGATACATATCCCCTACATTAGGTAACAATA
Source organism: Dermacentor albipictus (assembly GCF_038994185.2). Taxonomy (NCBI): domain Eukaryota; kingdom Metazoa; phylum Arthropoda; class Arachnida; order Ixodida; family Ixodidae; genus Dermacentor; species Dermacentor albipictus. The sequence goes on along the minus strand of NC_091825.1, from coordinate 101,670,253 downwards.
GTTCGACCTTTCTGTTGAGCTGAAATGTTTCCGTTCAGCTTTCATTTGTAAACACTAATTCATCGCGGCACAAAAGAAACAGTGCTATGGGCAATGTACCGTTCGCATCCCACAGATATGTTACCAAGCTTAAACAAGGGGCGACCGAGTGGTGTGGTAAGTCATAATAAAAGGCATACAAAAACTCACCTGTGCACGAAATGCATGTCTTCAAGGTACTTGCAACCCTTGGCTACGTCGACGCATATACTGAGAAGGTCATTTAGTGTCAGTGGCGACCTCTCTCCCTAAATTAACACAAGAAAACAAACAACACACGTCAAATTTAGCATCATATGTTCTTGAGCAACACGGACCTGGACACGAAAAGCTTAAATGAACTGTCAACCGGTGAATATGGCATCGCGTGTATGCGGATGTCAGCTATCAACACTATTCTTATACGAAAAAGCTGAGCAAATAAAATGAGAACGTTGCTGAATAGAAGCGTCGCTAATACACATCCTGGTGTTAAATGCGCCAAACGTAGATGAGACACGAAACGAGAAGACGACACCACAAGCGCTTGTGCTCTCGTCTTCTGGTCTCGTGCCCCGTCTACCTTTTGGGCTGTTAACACCTTGATGAAAAACCAACAAGCCCAAGTTGCTATTCTAGCTAATATACAGCGTGTTTCTTGCTGTTTTTTTTTCTTCTATTTTTTGCTTCGCCAAACTTTTTTAAAGATTGCCTATGGCAGATAGCATAATACTAACCCTTGATCTAAGTTACTTGATGAGTCGGTCATTACTTCTACGAGAAATAAAAAATGGTTATTTGAATAATTAATGTAATGGCGGCAATTCATTCTTTAAGTTAACTACTTCGTCCCACATATTTCACCTTCAACCTACGAATCATAGCCACTGAGTTCGCACGGCATATACACTTGCAACCAATTCTCTGGACAGCACCAGTTTCAATATATTTATTTTCAGTGTCCGACGAAATACACTGGCGTTCCAGTTACTTTTTAAGGCAACCACTGTTTTATGCATTGAAACACAAATGTAAATGGAACACCAATGCATTTCCATAGACACTTTGAAAGTCAATGTCTAATAGCTGTCCGGATAATTCGTTTCAAGTGGATACGCCGTACGAACTCAGTGGCTATAGTTCGTAGATTGAAATATGCGGCCTAAGATAATGAATCAAGAAGTTAGTTAGCGTAATTACGTTAATTTCGAATTGAACATTTGGTTTCTCGTATAAGTAATGGCCTCCTCATCGAGTAGTTAGGTCAAGGGTTAGAATTGTGCTATCTGCCATAGGTAGTCTTCAAAAAAGTTTGGTGCAGCCAAAAAAGAAACACCCTGTATATGGGCACGTTACATCCTCTAACCACGATACGCAAAAAGTGGGCACTTACAGCTACTGGTCGATTGCTTCGCAGGTAGGACAGAAGGTCTCCTCCCTCCATGAGTTCAAGGATAATAAAATGCAAGCTGTTGTCCAGGGATATGCCGAGTAACCTCAGGATGTGTTCGTGCTTGAAGTTGCTGCAGAAAATAAATCACATTTCGCGATGAGTAGTCATAGGGTAGTCATAAGGCGAACTGTAGGCCTTCGTAACGTAAGAAATAAAGAGGGGTTTCAAAATATTGTAACAATATCAAACAAAGTTATTGCGTTCAACATACCTCATTAGCTTTGCCTCCTTCAAGAATTCAGCTTTCTCCTGCTCCGTGGCGCCTTTTCGAAGGTTCTGTGAGTCAGAAAGATAACTTGTCAAGAAAACATTATCTTCTTATCTAGCCACTCTCCCTGTATCAGTGCGTATTTTCACATAGGGCATACATAGATTGAATGAAAGTGTGTGGTACGCACCTTGACAGCAACTTTCGCCGGTGGCATGCCTTCTCCTCCGAGGTTGTGGGCTATTCCTTCGTAGACTTCGCCGAAGGCTCCGCTTCCCAAGAACTTCGTAAGTATTATTTGGTCCCTTTCTATGAGGGGCACAGAAGCGAGTTCTTCGTCTACAGGCAGGTCTCTGCAGATTAGAAAAATAAGAAAAGAGGACGAACTTTTCAGAATTTTCTCAATGATTTTACACAATGTGGGACGCTTGACAAATATGTGAAAAATAAATTACCGAGGTAATGGGCAAAAATTAAGCTCAGGTGGCAGGTTCCCGCGCCTAACAGCATAAACGACACTAAGGGATGGCGGCCATGCTTTAATTTTCTTGTGCCTTTATTAAACTGTGCAATTACCGAAGTTTCCATCGGCTATCTTAATTAAGGTACGCATATGGTTATTACGTGATCTTATGCACTGCAGTACCGTGGCGACGGGCAGCTATACTTTTAAACAATCTAGATAACAATCACCAGCGCCTTGTAGCCGCCAAAGTGTCTGACAAGAAGAATAACTCATTACAGTATGTCATGGTACAGTTATCGCAAATTGACGTCATCGTGCAGATATAATGCTATGACGAAATTCCCGGCAGGTGATCTTGTTGCTGCTGATAGGCTTTCTTTGATAGGCATTCCCGTATTCCCAGTTCCACTCCCACGATGAAAGCACGTCATGTCGAGATGAAGAGCTGCTTCAAAAGTTTTAGGGCGGACACATAAAAGTACGCTGCCACATGTGAATCGACTGAAAGTGAAACTGAGCTTTTCCGATGCGGCATGTGGGGTGTCTTACCCGAGGGCGTACAGGGCGTTGTTCTGCTGAATAAAATTCCCGTTTCGAGGCAGTTCACTTAGCGTTGCCAGTTCAAGGTCGGGCCGGTGGTCCCGACCGTTGTCCTGGAGAACTTTCTTTTCCTTCTGTCTCCTCTTGTAGACTGAACGAAAGAACAAGCAGAAAAAAAAAGAAAATTCAACACTCGCATCACTTATAGTGAAGGAGAGGCACTCCTGATGAGAGCCTTCTAGAAGTTCTTACCGATGTACAGAGATAGTACAAGCACGCTGGCGAACAACAGGACGCCCAGGAACGCAAAGACAATGATCTTCCTGACAGGGTTGTACTCAAGGCCGATAACAGCTGAAAAGAGGCAGAAAAATAAAACAAATAAACCATTTTATCGTGGCTAGGCAATATAAAAACAAGAATACTTCAACTTAGCGTGTTTTCTTTTTCTCCTTGCAGTGACAGATAGGAGATAGGCATAATTTTTACTTTACGCTCCGCTCCCATTTCACCCCAGTGCATATTTCACGCTATCGTTAAGCGCAAGGAGATGCAACAAACGCGCAAGGAGATTCAACTCCACACTCTGCTTCGTCACACACGTAACAAACGGAATAACATTTTGGTCTGCTGGCACTTTCCACGCCACACGCACGTACCGTTGCTTTCGCGGTTAGCGATTAATTTAGGGTAACACAGAGTACAAGGCTTTGAGCACAGTCATGCGTGAACACACGCTAGGCTAAAACACTGCAGTGACTTGCGTTCCTTCTAACAAGCTTAATACAGGTTGCAATTAAGGCTGCTGCCTCTACACCAACATTTCTGGGGAAGTATGTACTTCTTTCCTTAGTCGGCACGGCTACGAAAACACATGTCGTCGTTCTTCTCGTGGCTTGCCTAGACGTTTGTTTGCCGACAAGCAACGAAGCCAGTCCACTATTCTGCTGCAGCTCACTTCTCAGATGACATGGTGCGTATACGATGGCTTTTCATGTTATTTTTCACCTGGACGAACGGCAAAGTAAATAAACCAACTGTTTTTCTGGGGGACGCAGGTTGGAATATCGATATTTCTGCGAAATCAGAACGCAAACCAACAAATCAATAAGTATACAAAAAAATTAACAAAATTCTTAGTGCTCGCGGAATAACAAAAAGAAACGCATGACGCTGTATAAGCAATCTGTAGCTGCTTAATGCCTTAACTGGTATAAGATCGGTCAACATTAGGAAACGGAACTTGCAGTCGACATCTAATAAGGTAACACCGGCTTTGCAGAAAACGAGTTTATAATAAAGGCCGCGTGGTGCTTCCGTCAAACAGCGTTTGCGTCTAAGACATGGCAAAGAAGTTTTCTCGAGTGACATAGACGCGAGCAAATACCAGCACCGATTAAGGGTTTATTAACAGCACAATGGTAATATCACCAGCATTTTAACGAGTTACATTATCGCGACCAATAGTGAATGGAAATTTGATAATTAAACTTCATCACGACAATTCAGCGCAATGAACGTGGAGCTCAACCTGAGCTCAAATCTTTGTGGGTTGCTGCTCTTGAGCTTACCACGAAACACACGTTAGGGCTAAGTTGTGCGGTCCAAGCTCAGCGTGTAAGGAACGTGTTAGTTTGGCATGTGCGAAACGCGACCTACCTCCGGGCTCTGGTAGTGTGAACGGTTCGCTGGGGTCGCTGTACTCTCCTTCGCCGTACTCGTTCAGGGCCCGAACCCGGAACACATATTGGTGCTGAACCTGCAGGTCTCGTATGATCCAATGGTTGGCGCTGCTGTTGTAAGCCGTGACCCAGGCAGATTCACTGGGGACGGTCGGTGTGCTGCCGTCATCCGATCGCTGCTCGGCGACAAGGTCCACAGCCCTGGAAACGTGTCAAGGCGTGGTGACGTCATTGGCTGCTTTCTAACGACAGGGTGCTGGCCTACAGCTGGCGATCTTTATATTCAAACCTTGGAGGAAACAAAGCCCGAAAGAGAGACGAAACAACTGTGCTTGTCCTTCGTGATGTTCTGTTCGCTCTGTAAGCTCTAAACATGTTTTAGGACGAAGGCTATTCGCTGCTTATCGTCTGTCCAGCTGCCCATCGTCTGCTTCATGCTTTTTTCTATGCAACCATACACCGTGCTTCGCTATCCTGTATACAGCGAAACCTGAAGTACGGTTTTTCTCGAGGTCTGCACACATAATTTACGGCAACGTCGCCACCTTAATTGTTTCAGAACGGAAATCGGGAACCAAGTGCAAAAAGCGGGATCATCACTTTTCTGTCACCATTCATTCGGGACTGTTCGGTCCTAGTTAACTTTTTATCCCTATAGACGGGCTACATTGTATTTTAGACGAGCTAAAGAACTGCACTCAATAAGTTTCTAAAACATTTCCTGAGACACGACGACTTAAATACAATTTAAAAGTTAATTGAAATCCATGACGTCACACTGGCGTACGCGCGTGAAGGTTCTGGCGCGAAATTAACAATAAAAATGCAACTATGACATTCGTTTTCTTTCTTCTAATACTCAGCCTTCTACTGCGAAGCTAACAAAAATAGTCTTTAGAGAATGCTTTGTACGAATAAAGAGATCTAGACCTCCTCTTTAGTGTCTCTTTAATTTTTTCTTGTATTTCATGTTAACACAAGTTAACGTGGAGAGGAATAAATGGCGTCGATTGCTTCGCGTAAAGCCATACACGCTCTTGTGGTTAGTGTTGTTCGGTTCCATGTTGCCCGCTCTGCTACCGTGCAAGGGTCAGAAGCCTGCCGCGGGCTTCTTCACGACGCTCTCAGGTGAGCTCGAAGGATCACAATGCGGACTATTTCAGACCGTACGGCGACGGGGTATAAATAGCGGGTCGGTGGCGATGTGTGCCATCCCATTCCGCGTCATCTCAAAACGCAGTTGAGAATTCAGCCATCACTGACACGCGTGTCTCGTTTGAGAGGACAATACATAGCCACAATTCATTTTAACTGTATACTGACCGAGTATGGTGACGCTAAAGCCCCCTGCCTCGGGAAAAGAAAGTGCGCTAAATACAAGTCAACAAGAAACGATGATGAGAACCCTAACATGACTGCGTAAAAGAATGGGACTTGTGGTACAGGCCTGCCTCGGTTACAGCGCGGAAATGTTCAGCAAACCACCTGCGTAAGTTGTAATACATAACCGTTTAGCGTGCTGGCCGTTCATGATTGGGACTACAGCGAGATTCTGCAGGAGACGCGCACGCGAGGAGCACACAAAAATAACACGCGTGGGCATCGAATGCTTGCGAACAAAATTTGAGATTGCGAACAAAACTTTGAATGTCAACGCAACACCAAGTCTTATTTCTAGTTTCAGGTGACGATACATTTGCATGCGGAGACACGAAGTTAAACCAAGGCGAAAAAAAAGGTTAAGAATTCAGAAAATGTGTGACAAAACTCCAGAGTTGCACGAGCTGACGCAGTCACGTTTCGGCGAAGCCGTGGTATCTTTCTCTGTCCATTGCCTCAGACTGACACGCGACCCAATGAAGAGGTGCCACAGCGTCTATCGCTTGAACTTTTAGGGGCACGACTCGAAGCCTCTCACCTAACAGAACGCAAAGACTGAAGGCATAGCGGGCAGTGCTTGCCCTCATGACTCGGTGCGCACCTGACTTGCAGCTCGTAGAGGAGCAGCTCCCCGCCGTTGCGGGGCACGTCCTCCCAGCGCACCTGGAAGAGGTCCTTTCCCAGGAGCAACACCTCGGGCGGCGCCGCCTTGCCCGGGCTGTCGGCCAGCGTCTGGAAGCCGAAGTGTCCCGTCGGGGGCCACGGGAAGCTGTCGTTGAGCGAGCTGCGGTAGGTGAGCACCATGCGCAGCGAGTAGCGGGTCCTCGGCAGGAGCTTGCGCAGCGGGTAGATGTAGGTTCGGTTCGCCTGCGTCGCCTCGCTCGTGAAGTAGCGCCACTCGGAGGTGCTCGGCTGTACGCCCCACAGGGTTGATGGACAGAACGGAGAAAAGAGGAATACGTGGACTTAGAAGCATGAATATTTTTGCGCGAAAAAGAGAGAGAGAGAGAAAAAAAAACAAGCTAGCTTAGTATCGCGTTTCAGAAGAATGCGTACGCGCGCGTGTAAGGCCTTTGAACGAGCTGTAACTGCAGTGTTGGTACATGTGTGCCCGCACTGCTTTACAAGTGTACAGAGGTATCCCTACTAATGACTTTGATTTGTCCTGGTGCGCGGTCACTAAATGTTCAGTAACGCTTTTTATTGTGTTTCCTTTTATTTATGTGTCCGTGCTCTTCTAGCGAAAATTTATTTTTCAAGAATCATGAGATCCACGCACATCTGACAAACAGTCTAACGTGTTTTCGCAAATGGGCAGTGCGAACGAATGGCTACGCTGCTGAATCTCCCTGCTGATTGACATATGTGCATTAAGAGCAACAACTGCCCGATTGCACAGACATATGACTTGCTCGCCCTGCCCAAGGCATGTGGGTGAAAGCGTCCGTAGTCGTCTCACGTACAGAAACTCCGGCAGTCGCGTACGAAAAGAACAACCTTCGGGTAAAAAAATTATCCTCCGATAAACATTTACACGGGTCAGGCAGTGGTCTCACCTTCAGGTACTCGACCCTGTGGCTCAGAATGACGGGTTCACTCGGTGCTGTCCACGTGAGGTCCATTTCACGCGAGGTCACACGAGCTAGCGTGAGGTTTGAGGGCAAGTCGAAGGTAGTGACGGAGCGCAACTCGCTGTCGCTATGCATGTCACCTTTCCGGGAGTAGGCTCTCACCTGCACGAACAATTTAAAATGTTGAATGAAAACACTGTAATAACGACGACCTCTTGACAGGCATATTAGATTCATCCATGAGATGAGAAAAAAATGCATTCTCTTATACTTGTACTTTTCCTTTTGCGTAACATGCAAATTATGGACGAAGGAAGATACTTTGTATGCTGTCAGCGTTTAGACGAGAACAACTGTTGAGAGAATGCCGACATCCGCCAATCAACTTGCCAATACGTTTGCACCCAAACCGAGGCCCTATTTTTGGCCACCTCAAGTTCTTTCAAAAATTTATCTTCAATTCCTGTCTAGATTATTTTGGTTTATCAATGGTGTGGTCAAGTAGCTGCCAAATAACCTCTGCTAGGACATCCCTAGCTTCAAAACGCAAAATCATGCATCCTCACTCGTACACCCGCACAAAACACAAAACCGTGGGTGAAGTCAGTGGCTCACCAGGATGCTGTACTTGGTGCCAGGCACCATCTCCTTGAGCAGCATCCGGTAACTCAGTGAACGGTCATCGGTCGGCGCGCCCGTTAGGTAGGACATGGAGTGCCACTTGTGGACGCTGCCGTCGCGGTACCAGCGCACCTCGTACGACAACGGGTGGCCGTTGGGCTTAATCGGAGGCCGCCACTGGACCGCTATGCGAGTAGGAGTCAAGGGCTCCACTTGCACCAGGATCGGTTCACTGGGAGCTGAGAGAAGGGCGTCAAGGTCGTCAGAGCTTTAGTGGCCTGACACAAGGAATGAACTCGACGAACGCTTTACGCTAGAGCGTGACCATCTAGCCCAGCTTCTATTAGGCTGCTTCTCAATCTGCACATGCAACTTTACCCCCATCTACGTCTAACAGTGGTGCAGCCTCTAAGTAAGGTGTACAGCTATGACATGACTTTTTTCTCGTTAGCCTCTCAGACATGCAGATGAGGGGCGTTTTGAAATAAACGTGATCTGGCGATGAAAGAATTCGGATTAACTTAAGGCCTGGGAAACAGATGCTGCCAACCAATAGGTTCTACGCGCGACACCTACTCACCTCCTTCCGCAGTAAGGAAGATGGCGTTCGGTCCGGGACTCGACATTCCAATGCTATAGAAGTTGCTCATTGCCACTCGAACTGTGTAGTTTGTGAACGGAAGAAGATCTTTGAGGATAACCGTTGTGTTGTACGTTTCCTGCAGGGAGAAGGCGTCACGGCAAGTTATGCAACCAAGAACACAACACACAGGTTTTGCTAGCTGTATCTGCTTACTGAATTATTTAAGAAATTGTTAAGCGTAAGCTACAAATGCAGCCATGGAATTTAACGTGTAATATAAGACGTTTGTGTCTCATTACTTTATCGAAACTTACAAATTTGGTGTTAAGGGCGCCACAAAGCATGCGTATGTCTACCTCACGTTCACTGTCATGCATTGAACACTTAATACAACAAACGATAAACCATCAAATTTGCAGCAAAACTAGAGGAAAGTGCTCTGCGAAGAAAATAGCCACGAAAACTATTCTGTCAAGTCTCGACCCCGTCTCACCAGCGTCCTGCAGCCATAGAGAGACTCAGAGCACTGCCACACGTTGTCCGGCGTGATCAGGCCGTAGAACAGCGTGTACTTGATGGAGGCCATCGAGACCTTCTGGCAAACTGGGGGTCTCACGGGCTCTGGCAGCTTGATGACCAACTCGTGCGAAGAGGACGAAACGAGCGTCGGCGCGGTCACGTTGTCCGGAGGTGACAAGCACTCAGCGTCTGCAAAGCGATTCGGGAAAAAAAACGCACCAAAGCTCAATAGCGTTGCATCCACAACATGCAGTTGGCAGATCGAAATGTCCGCATTCAATATCGATGGGCTCTGTGAAAAGTATCGGTCCTTTATGATGATAGTGTGCCTTCCAAGAAGTTCTCGTATAGCTGTACACCTTCTGCTTGACAGGGAACCGGACAAGACACTATCGCAGACAGACAAGCGATGCCACCTTGATTTATCTAGCCGGAAGTTATATCGGAGTGTCACGATGCTGAAGTTCTGTCGGTGGCTAACGACAAAGACTGAGGCAAATAAAACGAGAGTAATCTTGCTTTATCGCTTCTTGCAGAAAAATATTTCTTATCAGAGAAGCCGCACCGACCTCGTCAAAATCAGAAACAAAAAGGAAAACGATATCTGGAAATAAACGCAGCCAAGTGAAACATATATACACACGCACCAGGATAAGGTTGGAGGTGGTCGCCGATGGCCCGTATGCCCCGGATGCCTCGAGCAGCCTCGGACTGGACACGCCGCTTCTGTTGGCCGTGCGTGCTGGCGCCGTTGGGGGACGAGTCCGAGACCACCGCCGACTTGGACTTGTCGTAGCTGTAAATTTTGCCCGTCGACGAGTTGGACCAGTAGATGAAGAACTTGTCAGCGGTGAGGCACGTCGGTGGCAAGCCTGGTGAGTGAAATGAAAACACCGAGGTGAACTCAAAAAGGAGCTCTTGCGAAAATTGCTGGGGTCTACGAAACATTATGTATGAGCGCAAAAGTATAGACATACGAACTAAGGCAATATACACAAAGTAACGCCGTGATGTGTGTGTCCTTCCGTATGTGTACTTCTGCGCCCTTGAATAATGTTCAGCCAAAGTGAGCACGAAGTTGCGTGGAGTGCCTTTGTGATATTAGCGAAACCTATCCCTTTGAGTCAAAGAATAGGAAACGGCAAAAATCTAGGTATCTCCAAATTTTGTTAATTCGGTACCATTAGACTCTCTTAACGTTTTTGCCTTTCTTTGTGCAAGCTAGTATTACCTGAACAAACAAGGTAACCGCAAGGCACTCGCCATAATTCTCCCTACTTCTTATTGTCCATATACTCAACGACTCATACAGCCAGCGTGCTGGAAACATTCTTTTTTTTTCAGATTACACGCAGGTATCATTCCTATCGCAGATATGTTGGAAGCAAGATCAACCTCGATCTCAGGCGGGCCCACTCACCGACGTCCTTGACCTCGGTGGCGTTGACAATCATGGTGCAGTTGCAGCCTTCCAAGTCGGCCGACCACACGTGACCGTAGTCGCCGTCTACCCACAATAGCCGAGGTTCAGTCTGGACCGACCTGTCCAGGGTGACCGCTTGCCCGACGGACGAGTGCGGGTCGCACGTGCAAGAGTAGCGGTCGCGCCGCTTCCGGATCCTGGACGACTGGAAGAGCTCGTTCTTCGCTGTGTGCAGCCGCTGGAAGAACCGGCGCGGGTTCGAGCCATCCGCGTTGCACGTCATGAGTGTCGTCGAGCCACGTTCGTTGGTCACAGTGTAGATGAGCGTGCTGTGGTTGAAACGGGCATAAAGAAATCCACGATGTTATCAAGTTAGACAAACTCCCTAATCAAGTACATCACTAATCACTCTCTTACGGAACACTTCCCAATGAGCGAACCGGAGATGCGAGAAATTAACGCCTGAAAAGTGCCCACAAGGGGAGGTGGTGGTGGTGATAAACTTTATTGAAAGGGGGAAGGGTAAAGAGGGACGTGGCTGAGGGTTAGGGCTCAAGTAAGGCCCTGGGCCTGCTTGGCCTGGGCCCACAAGGGGACTCATGCCAACATCGCCAGCGCAATCACACGAGGCCAGCACGAGCTTTCACCGAGGTATATTTGAGAGCAGTTCTGAGCCCTTTTATTCGTCCACTTGAAAGGCTCACTATGTGTGTCCTTAAGTCGCGAGCCGCAGAGGTTTATGGCTGTCGTTCAGCTGTGTGGTTGGATTACTTTTATGTTCAGGTAAATACGCCAATGTTAAAAAAAGCCTTTTGTCTCAGGCTAGCAATTCAATTTACGATGTTCCCAAGTGAAAAAGAAAAGGACAGTAATAAGTTTATGCTTACATCTTGCTCCCTCACCCCATTTGCACGCCTTTTCTGCTGTCCTGGATGCACTTAAAATCACTTTGCATTTTAATGCAGAACTGTCTTCACTGTACTTCTATTAATGCTGTGTCGAAACCAGAACTCAAGGGGCAAAAATAGCAAGAAATGTTCTGAAAACCTGAAGAATTAAGACAGCTAGGTATTGGATGCAAGGATTATATTAATGCGGAAAGCTTCAGGCCGACGATGTAAATGTTATTTACGATGTGCGATTAGAAATGGCTGCAGATTTGTGTGTGTCGCTCTGACGGACGAGTATTTGTTTCCAAAAATGTGCTCGTTGTCAAGGTTATGAATTTTTGCGCTCTCTGTCGGGACACTTTACGAGTAGCCGCCACCTTTCTGTACTGGCTTACCTATGCCCAGGCAAATATTTATGCGTGACAGCAATTATTTGAAACATCTATGAGTCCTTACCGCGGAAAAGTGCCAGAGGCCCTAACATCGGCAAACTATCACACCGTAATACAAGGTCCTGAAGCCTTACTGTATCGGTACCGCTGCAGTATCGCACGGGTACCCCGTAAACTAATTTACAATCTTACAAAAGCATAAGGAGGTAAATCGGTTTATAACTCACACACTCAACCCCAAAATGATGTAAGGGTTATAGACCAAGTTATACCTTTACGCACACGTAAATGTGTAAATTAGTTTACAGTGTACCGTGCCTACAGTGTATTGAAATCGACACAAGAGAGGAAGCCTCTGCTGAAACAGATATCTCTGTAAACTTGCGACGGACTATAAACAGCGATGACACTATAACATGCCGAATGATGCACTCTTCAAATATGCATTATTTGTTAAAGCGAAACTTCAATGCATAGCACCTTTTCAATTGTTGGTGAATGTACTATGCACGGACAAGTGGCAAAGCTACGCACACTATAATGAGTCTGTCAGCCGTACTCCGTGAAATCCCGCAAAAAAAAAGAACATTTACCTATCCTATCACGCCGACAATTTTATGTCACTCCAGCCAGTCGTTCGTGAAAATGCGAGACGTCAATAGCTTTCAACTTGTCCAATATTATAGCACAGCGGGCAATCGACTTGCCTGGTGAAAGGGTCGACTTCGACGGAGTTGATGTGTTCGCTGCTGTTCAGGACGCTGAAGAAGTTGTGTCCTCGGTTGAGGTCCATGACGATGATGGAGCTCTGCCCAGTGGAACGCTTATTCTCCGTCCAGTAGAGGTACCGACCGACCCAGTCGATGGCGAGGCTCGTACCCGCCGACGGAAGGCTGTGCACCTGTTTAAAAATGGCGATGCCTGAAACACTGACTGCGGTTGGTACAGTAAACAAATTGGGGGGGCTTAACATCTCTAACCAACAAACGGACTGCGAGAGAAGCTGTAGTTGTGGTTCCCGGATTAAATTAATCCAGAACTGACTAGCTGAGGGTCGTTATCATCCGCGTAAATCTAGATACGTGAGTGTTTCTTTTTTTTTTTTTGGCATTCCTCCGTTATCCGAATGCAGCTGCCGCGACATGGCAACGAACCCAAGACCACGCGCTTGGCAGGAGAACGCCATAGCCGTCGAGGCACTGCGACGGGTTCGTGGGCACACAAACAATCTATATCTGTGCATGCAGGCTTTCTGCCGCCCAACAAAGGTAAATCAGAGTAAAAGCAAGATGCGGGGCGTTCAGTTGTTGCTGTACTACGATAAAAACAATTACTACCTCCCAAGCAACCTTCTTTTTTTTCTCTTTTGTTTAGGCTACTTTCTTTTCTGATGGCAACCGCACTGAGCAGAGAGGGCTAGTGGCTCACCACGCTGATGTTCGATCCGTCCAGCGCCGACGCCATCAGGAGCCCTTTCTCCTCGAGCCAGAAGACGCGCCCGTCCCGGCCCAGGTAGGCCAGCGCCACGGGCCGGCTGGCCTTGCTCGAGAGCAGCCGCTCCTGGTGCAGGTCGACGTCGCTGAGCTTGACGGCGTCGGCCTTGGCGAGCAGCAGCCGAGGCACGGGGTGCTCGCGGGCCGTGCTCATCTGCACCATCTCGCTCATCGGGCCCTCCCCGGCGCGAGTCGACGCACTGACCTGCGCACACGAGGACGGACGCACGAGGACAGTGTGAGATATGTATACGACTGCTAGATCTCGCTAGTGATGGGCAGGCATTGACGTCAAGCATCGGAAGGAAGGAGAGAAGCAATGGACGTGAGGGAGGGAGAAATCGGCTTCACTGGCGCATGTTTCAGACAACAATACGTCCAGTATCTATGACAACTGAGAGCTATAAACATTCTTAATAACAGGGCTCAGCGTTATGTAACTTTTAACAGTTCTTTAAATCTTTCGACAGGAGGTCCCATTTTATTGCATGGCTACGAGACTTCTTTGCGTAATTATATGTAATAATAGCACATGATGAAATAGTGAATATTACTTTGATTCTGAGTGAAATCAGGCAAATGTATCATGCACTAAAAGAAATGAATGCAACTTTGCAGCTCCTAAGCGTGCAACAGAGGACGTTTTACGATTCCAACTAAATTTCTTGCTGGTGCGCGAGAGATGTAGACAATAAAAATACGGACGTTTTCGCTATGTTTATCGCATCACATATATGGCGAGATCGATGCCTGACCCGCGTGTTGCCCTCACCTGAAAGTAGTAGGTGGTGTTCGGCAGCAGGTCGGTGATGCGGTAGTGAAGGGCGTCCCCGGAGACGCGAACGTTGTGGCACAGGGTGCTGACGCTGCCGTCCTTGTAGAACCAGCAGTTGACCCGGTGGCTCTCGATCACGCCGTTCGGGTGCTGCGGCCGCGCCCAGCGGAACTCGGCCTCGATGACGGAGCGCTGGCGCAGCGGCGACGACTTGTGGCTCACGAACACGCGCGGTTGCAGGGGCTCCGTGGGCACTGCGAGGCGGCAACCACACGCGCGCGTCAACTACGCGCCAGCACGCGCCAGCACGCGCCTGCCAGAAGCGACATTTCGCGGGGGAAACGCCGACGAAAGCGTCAAAGGGCGCACTTTTGTTTTTCATTTCGCATGCCTTCATTGCCTTATGAATATAGTGTTTTTTTTTTCTCGTGCTATACTTTCTAATTACTTTTTTTTTTTTTTAATCCGCAGTATTTTAGGTAGAAACGTGCAGTGAAGTCGACTGACGTTGCGTTATTTGCGCGGAGCAAATCAGTACTGTATGCACTGATATATGTCAAAAGTTGGCTGAACGAATTCTGGGGTTTTACGTGCCAAAACCACGATTTGATTATGAGGCATGCCGTGTTGGGGAACTCCTGATTAACTTTGACCACCAGGGGATCTTCAACGTGTCCCCAATGTACGTGACACGGGCGTTTTCGCATACCCCCCTGCCCCCATCGAAATGCGGCCACCGCGGCCGTGATTTGAACCCGTGCTCTCGTGCTTAGCAGCGCAACGCTATGGCCGCTAAGCCACCGCGACTGGTGTAAAAAGTTGGTTGTACGCTCACTTGAAAAGGCCACAGAATGAAAGAGGGATGCTATTAATTACCTGCAGCGTAAAAAAAAACCTTTCGCAAGATTTTCAACAAACTCATGGTTCTTGTTTGAAGAGCAAAAATGAGCTCAAATTGCTCAATTTTTCACATATGTATACATAGGATATTTACCACGATCACGATATCCCACTTTAGCTCTTCGTTATTAATACAGCCATTTAGCGTAAACAGTTTACTCCCCGTTGAACACTGAATGGGCGCGTAATTTGAAAGCGACAAAACAATGTAACACACTGAAAAAAAGAAAAAGAAAGAAAGAAAAATCGGTGCTGGCTTGAGGAAGATGAGACTGAACTCTGACCATCGCCTCACGGCAGTAAGAGAGAGGGAAATAAATGGCGCGTCTTGAATGAGTTGCGCACCGGTGCAAAACAGGAAAAAGAAAACCGACTGAAAGAATTACACTAGCGATGTTGTGCTCACCTGACATTGGCGAATAAATCACGGTAGCCGTCGGTCGCGAGGAGGCCCAAAATGTGTAAGCCCTCACAACAATCTCCAGGCGAGTGTAGGGTCTCAGAAGACTGGACGATGGATACACGAAGCGATTTGCTTCGGTCACCTGAGTATTGAAAGGAAAAATATAGCATTGCTTACTGAGAGAGCTACGTTCACGCTCAGTAATAAATGAGTTACGCACTGCACGCAACTGCCGCCTGGCTCTACTACTGCGGCGAGTCCAAAGAATGAGAGGAGGGGAAGTACGTTAGACTCGAAATAATAAAAACCTCTCGCGTCCACGTGATTTTTTTTTTTACCTCTGCATATCTCGTATCCCCATTTCAAGCTGAGGCCACTATTGGGGTTGTCTTGCAAACAACGTTTTATTTTACGTGGTTTCATATCACGCGTATATCGAGTTTATTTTCGAGCGAAGCAAACGCCCTCGTGCACTGAAAGGCTGCCGAACTCACCTGTGTGTAAACCTCGCGGTCGTCCTTGATCCTGAGCTCATAGTGAACTTTTCCGTAGTTAACATCGCTCTCCAAGGGCCAGATGATCGTGAAATTTTCCCAGGTGCCGATCACCTGAATTCCTTCCGGCATTATTTGCGATGGGACGACGTTAACCACCGCTCTGTCCATGCCACCTAAAAGAAGGGCGGGAAAAAAAAAAAAGCAGTTTCAAGCATTTTCACAATTCTCGTCATGCCCAGTGGATAACACCCTATGCACGAAAAAGAAGGCTCCTTTTCTAAGGACAAGCAACTCCGAACCACGCTTGACGCAATAAGGATAATGAACAATATAGTAGTACTGTGGTCATCTCCCAGATAGCCTGGATCCTGCAACTTATATTTTAACTCGTCGGTAAAGTAATCAGCTAAAATTGTCCTGGAAAGCAAACGCAACGTGACCCTTTGCTGTCTATATGTTGTTTTACTTATAAATACTCAACGGACGCTTATATGTGAATGTTAAACATATCTTCTGCTCATATCTCCTGCGGAGCAGTAGGCAAGAGAGAGAGAGATAGGGAAGGCAGGGATGTTAACCAGTCCAGAGTTTGGTTGGCTACCCTACGCCGGGGGAAAGGAGAAAGGGAAGAGAGAGAAGGGAAATCCTTTTTACTTCACGCCGACCTCTCTGCTTTCCCTTAAGCAAGTTTCTCTTTCACGAAAACGACTCCATAGGTCAACCATAGCTCAAACAATATCGGAGACGGGGCAGCCTTTTACCTGGATAGGGCTGCAGTGATGAGTCGACCACTGCCAGAGCCTTGAGTTCAAAGAGACCCAGTCCCTTGAGCGTGGCGACGCTCTGACCGAGCATGTTCGAAATTACCGCTTGCTTCTCTTGGTGGATCCAGTAGAGACGGTCGCTGAAATACCACACCGGTCCTTTCCTGAAAAGAGAAAGGTGGTCGAAAATCAGCGCCAATATAAGCATTTCGTTAAATAAGGTTTGCCGCGTTTACAGAGGCATTTAGGCCGGATACACGGTCTCAGACACAGTCTTCATAAAACGCAAACAGGCTACTCCGTACGTAACCACAGCTGCTTTTGGGCTCAGCGATCGTACACACATAATAAATCTGTAACTGTGAAACTATAATTAAAGCCCCAAAACAACCAGTCTTTTCATTCTTCAGAGCTTTGAAGCGCTGCGACTACCACACGAGACGCTATACGTATCTTAGAGTCAGGCCAAGCCAGAAACAGCGGGGCCTGAGTATTTTTGATGAAAGGTGTTCAGTTCCGCGTAATGCGACAGGGAACACTGGCTTTGCAATTAAGTGAAAAAAGTAATTTTACTCCAAGTCACGCACCAGTGCATTCTAAGGGGCTGAAGGTGAAGCAGGAACGCACTATGTGCACATTCGCGCATCGGATTCAAATTCATGCGTGTGAAGTAATCGTTCTTGGACACCAATTCCGCGGTCCTATTTACTTTGCACAGTACTTTACATAGATTTCATTTCTTTAATTATCATTGCAAGGGAATCCTTATCTTCAGTAACGTTTGGTCCTACTAAACTACTCATTGTGCTTAAGGTAACAAAGATATCTATCCTTTGGGGACAAAAACAGCCCAACACTGACTGGACATGGTAAACGTTGGCCACTTTATGTGTGCGCGGACAAAAAAATAACCGGAAAATCCATATTTCAAATAAAGATACAAATCCAAAAATCCAAATATAAATCATATAAAGCATGATAACTGTTCCCTACTTACATTTCACTTTCACTAAGAGGACCAATGATCTTCCCGGCGATGTGGTTGTCCTGGACATCTTTTCTCATAGGCGCTTGAAAAAGCTTGGACCCTTCGAAGCTCCTAACCATCCAGTACACCTTTTTGTTGCCGACGTCTAGCGTTAGGCCCATAACTGCAATGCAAAACCAAAGAACCATGGGTCAAGCGAACATCGTTACAGGTCACTGACTGAATGGGGCTTTGCAACGCAGACCTCAGTTTTACGAAATGCGTTTGTATGCAGCAGGTGCGCTTGGATGCGCGCACATGCCACGTTTTATGCAAGGTGGGCTTTCCTGGGTGCTCACCTTGTTTTCCGGAGAAGAGCCCAGTCTGAAAGAAAGAAAGCCTGTCGTCGCCGTTGAGGCGGGAGCATTCCACGCTGTGCGAGGTGGCCCAGTAGAGATAGCCGGCCAGCGAGTCCACGGCTATCTCTTGAGCCATCGTTAAAAAAGGAAGCGCTTCGGGGTGCGTGCCGTCCAGGTTGGAACGGGATATCTGCGAGGTGCAGGTGAGGGCAGCGTTAACTATAGCATGAAAAGGTCTGTTACAGCAGAAGTTGACGATATTTACATAAAGAAGTCTGGACATTAAGGGCAGTGCGATAAGGCCATGTCGAAGGACAACTTGTGTAGCGACTAAGTCCTAACATTTGTCTTCGGTCGCTCATTGGCTCCCCCCAGGGAATACCGGTACAGCGCACAATCAGGCTTGTGCCGGAAGGCTGCCGTTACCAAAGAAGCTGACTCGTTATTATGAGGGAAAAGCAGTGCTATATCTTTAAAATGTATGATGAAATGTTGAGCAAGAACAAGTTACAACGGAACCTCAACAACGCCCAACCGCTACATCTGCCCTCCTCAAGGAGTCCAAAACACGATCAACGTCGACGGCAGTTTGGACCAGCTTTAATTTTGCTCAGCGTGCAAAGACTTCATGTAGTGCGCTAAGCAGAGCATGACATTAGTGGTTTCTCAGTTATTGCTCACCATCTGTCTGAGCGGACTCGACCAGTACAGTTTCGGTGCCAGCCAGTCGACTGCCACGGCAGCCGCGTGGGTTATGTTCGGCAGTCGCTCAAGGGAGAAGTGGGACGACACGTTGTACGTGTAGACCGCTGATGTGTTAGTGTTCAGGAACAGTTGGTTCTGATACCAGGCGATGTCTGAAAAAAAAAGAAAGAGCATGTAGCGCGTTTAACGTGAGTGCAAAGCGTGAGGCCCACACTTCGAATGACACAGCCCAAGAGCTGACAAAAACAAAAGTGGGGGAGAAAACAAGCACTGACAATGACTTGAGAAATTTGCCAAAAGAAGTAGAGCATGCAAAGCCGTAAGTGCAGCCTTAGAAGTGTTCTACTTCTCTCTTTTTTTGGTTCAAACCAAATGATCAAAACTTAGTATCCTGGCCGTCATCAATATCCTGCATATGCCTCAGCAGGATTATATTTTTACTTTGACAGCTCATTCGACCATGCACCATACAGTCACAGCGATCCAGTTGCACACATATACGCGGCACATGGATGAAGCCATCTCATCGAGGCTGGCTTGATACTTTTTAACTTATATTAAAGGTGTGACTGGTTCAAGTCATTTGGTGTGGAACCGCTCATTAAAACGACCCGGCAGGCAGTTCGAGGAGAGCTTTCTAGACGCCATTGGCACTCGCAAGTTTTTCGAGGCGAGCTTAAAGCTAAACCTTTGAAGAAATACATGCCCACCTGTAATGTAGGCTCCGTTGAGGCTACTCCAGTGGATCAGTGGCTGCACGCTGTCGCCGACGATGTCGGACTTGAGCAGAGCTTCGTTGGCGCTCCACAGCATGTAGGGGAAGCCTTGCTTGGAGGCTGTTCCAAGAATAAATGTGATCGTTGTTTAAGACAGGCCTGCTACGGACAACAGTTGCACATATTCACAGCACCATAACATCTACAATGGAAGCAAAGCGGCGACGTTTCCTATAAATGTTCCGAACTTGCCAATGACTGAGTAAGCGCAGAAACACAGCGCCGAAGCTACTCTAAAAGTACTTTAAAAGACATGCAACGTCTCAACTCTGTGTTTCCAATGGGCACGTGAGTGATGCTGCATTTTCTTTTGCCTTACGTTCCCTTTAAATGCATGCAGGTAGGAAGAAGTTGAATTTGTTTTAAAGCGCAAACGTGTAACGCTTGCACCGTACGAAACTAGTGCCATGCACCTACCTTACAAAGTACTGTACGATAGCAAGAACAGTTGACGCCATCGGTAAACAAAGGGCTTATGGTCATTCATTATTATACTGCAATGCACCCACAACACACGAGGACAGAAGGCAAAGGTAACACACAAGCGCATTTGCCTTCTGTCCTCGTTGGTTGTGTGTGCACTGCAATATTGTTACAGGCCATTCCCGCATTCTCAAGGAGGCGCCCGGCAGGGCGAGGGAGAGGACGATCGAAAGAGCTCGTTCGTGGTTGTCGTTATTCTGCCCTCTTGGCTGTGCTTTTTTCTGTATACATCTTGTGAATATAATTTCGTCTACTCTTTGTCTACGTCACCATATCATAATGAATAACTACCGACTCGCCCAACTTTCCGCACTTTTACAAGGTTACAAGGTGTCCGGATTTTTCTCTCCAACTGGAGGAGACGGGTGTGACTCCTCCTCCTTGGCTGCACTCACGCTTGCGCAGTGTGCGTCCCACGAAGTCGACGGACCACGGTCCCCTCCCACCGGGGCTGTAGGCGCGCACCTTGACCGAGTAGGCGGTGTCAGGCCGCAGGTTGCGCACCGTGGTCGTCGTGTCGCTGATGTTCATCGCGTAGATGTACACCTGCGTCGACTGGTCCTGCACGCGAACTTCGTACAGCCACTGCTGCCATGCGCCGGCGCCTGCGAGAGCGGGCGAAGTTCACTCCGTCACCGGCACGACAGTACACCACAGTACACCATATTACACCATAGTACACCACAGTACATCACAGTACACAACAGTACACCGCAGCGAGCAATGCGAAACAACCACACCCGAACGCCCATTCAGCGGGCCGTGCAGGTAACTGCTCCAGCAGGCTAAGCGCTTGAGAGGAAAACCACGTATTACGTATTGCTCTCATGACAGGTTTGAATGCGCACGTTGCGAGTAATCAATGCTCGAAAACAAATTCTAAAATTCTAGATTTGCTATTATCGGAGTATTTATTCTGGCGGAAAGGCGTCGTTAGAGACCTCAGACACGAAGGCATATACAACAAATGATGGTCCACACGAAAGCGTGCGCGGTGTTAAAGTATGACACGACAAAGGCCTGCGATGGCATGGAAACGTATTTATGCAGCAGACGGACTCGCAACAACGCATCAAGTGGTGTTTTAATCAATGTGCTTAACTCAGTGAAAATTGAGGTGCCGTGGTGCCTGTGGCTTCGATTAATGCGTTAGAACCACGCGTTAGCTGCGCAGGACGCTTGCGTTGTAGATTCCTGTATTTTTTTACGTTCTCCTCCCGTATATTGTGTTCCATCTGCACATCACATAAGTCTTTGATACATAAACTGAAACTGAAACGAATACGTCGCAGCGCTCATCCGCAAACGCAAAGCCAGAATTACGCCTAGGCTGGCTTGGATTACGCATGATGCCCTGGTCTGTGCTGTCATCATCGGCCTAATTTTACGTTCACTGAGTACGAAAGCCCACTTCACACTGACATTCAGTTACCCCTGTCTTGCGACAGTCGTCTCCCTCATATTTCTAAAAATTTCGTAATTTCATCACTTCGCCGTATCCTCCGCCACCCTTGATTGCGCCACCTCTCACTTGGAACCCGTTCTGTTATAGTGATAGTCCGCCCATTATCGAACACGCACCGCACATAATGTGGGAAGTGCCTGCTACTACCGGCATCGAACTGGTGTATGCAGTGCAATGCTCGCACATACTCGACAAGGGAAATCACTTACGTAGCTTACTGCGTGCGTCCTGCGTACCTATGCAGTGCCGCTACGTCATATTATTAAAGCCCAGGTCGACCTAAATGCTTAGAATGCCGAGAGATTTACTACAAGCCCGGTTGTTCCAAAACCGTCCTGCAACCAAGCGCTTGAATTGCTTCAGAAGAGAACAAACTTTTGTACTAGTAACCACAATCCATATGCGCACCGCACGTTGAATGCAACGCGAAGTAACTAACCAGTGGCACCACCTGAGATACAATGCAACCATTCACAGAAATTGCGGTCATTCGCGATGGCATGGATGTTAGCGAATGCTTAGAGAATGCTTAGAGCGTAGAGCTTTGTCCTAGCGTTTGCTTGAGCTGCGTGTCCATGCAGCGCAATATTAATGCCCAATTCAGTTAGATTTGTTTTGTTTTGTCGTTGATATATTGAATTCATTTGCCTTCGCCATAGAAAACAGATAACTTAGCCAAACCAGGCAGTTTGACTACTTATAACAGAAACATGCAAAGAAATAGAGTTTTCGAAACAGCTTTTAGTCGCAAAGAAAAAAAAAGAAACCGAAGCTTCATTCTAACAGAATTCATCAAATTAACAATACAAAAGAGCATAAGTATATGCAATCTGCAGCCTTCTTTCTGGAGAAAATTTCCCAAAACTGTTAGTGTTCTACAGCTAGACAGCCTGTTTGTGAACGACCACAACTCAAGAGCCTGAAAAAATGTGTGCTCAGGGTTTGCGCTATTTGGCTGGACAAAGCCAAGCATATGGGGAAGGTAACACAAGCTTCTCTTTTCTGACTTACCTAATCCCCCAAGAAGTCGCGGTTTCTCCCAAGCGATCTTAGCTAGATCCTCCTTGAAAATGGCTTGCACTCCTTGGACTGGGTTGACAGGAACTGAGACGGAAGTAAAGTTCAAAGACTTAATCAATCATTCTCACTGCACGATTTAAAAAAAAAGATGAAACACTTAGCACAATAAGGCACTACGCAGGATAGGTCAGCTTGCCTAACGTTCGAAAACCAAGGAAGATATGTGTTCAAGTGGCTTCCTATCAGCTTACCTGGTGTCCTGGTGATCTGGGGCAGCATTGAGACAGAGAGGATGACGATTTCTTTGTTAGTAACGCTTTACAGACATAACATTAATGCAGCACACGAGACGCTTATGCGCGAAAACGCTAAGTACCCTTCCCACCTAAAACAACCCTGCCTTCTCCCTTTCTTTTCGCCTTCCTCCTCCGGCATGAAAAGCTCAGTAAACATTGTGAAACCATGATGATTTTGAATCGCTCTCAGTGTTAGCAAGTGCAGCCTCGAAATATATTTGCTCGCAATACTTCAAATTTGCCATTTTCCAAAAAAAAAAAAATATTGACAAAAGAGTCACTATTAAACAAAGGAACAACAAAATAGGTAAATATATGAGCGGCTTGCGCCATTAGAGCACCACTACGGTGCAGTTACAACCAGTGACATTATAACAACGAAGAATTTCGCGCCATGCGGCTCGATTAGCCCGGAATAGCACATCTTAGTGGTCCGAGCTTCAACGAGGGACGCTGCTCATGAACATAGTTTTCGAATCCTGACGCCGCCGCTACTACTGACCACCGTTACACCACATGGCAACGACTGCTTCGTATTTAAATCCAGCTAAAAGAATACTTACAGACGTGCACATCTATACAAAACATGGACATCAACTGCTTCACCAGCAGTATTTGTTCGCTTCAGAAAGACTCATTGGTGACACAGTGTTGCTTCTTGCGATCCGAATGTTGCAGATATTTTGTACTTACGACGGACAAAGATTTTGCATCATTTCTCTAGGGCCGTTATTCACAAAAAGTTATTGCGGGATAATTTTTCGTGGGAACGAATTCCATCCAACACTGATGCTGTACATATTACTAGCGGAGGCATCCGGTCATGACAAAGAGCACTTACAAATAAGCAGCTTTGTGAATTCGGCTCCAGTATTCCAGCTGAGTGCCCCTAATCACTCACTTCTTTCCAGCGTCACCACTGCGACCAACCACCAACTTATGCAGATTTTTTTTTTTTTTTGCAAATTTCAAAGCTAGATGGAGAGCGAAGAAATTACATATTGCAAGCCCATTATACTGTGCCATAGGGTGCCCCTCGCTTTAGGCAATAATGAAAACGTTACGTAATTATTCGGGCTCGTTCAAATTAGGTATGCCAATTGCCGAAAAAGGTCTCTACACCGTACTCTGTGTGTGCGTGAACTTTCAGCTCGCCTCACCAAGTGCCCTGTCCTAAAGCAACCAATTCAAATCGTCGATAAAGTGTCCCGTGACATACACGGGATTTATCGATATCGGGCGAAACCAACATTAACTACTGACGCAGTAAAGCCACTCAAAACCGTTTTAAATGACACAAAGATGTAAGGGACGAAATTAAACTGAAATGCGAAGCGACGACTAAGTCATATTTCGAGCTCCGCGCTGTCTCACCATCTCTAACAGGGGCGCACACAGTTGGTCGCTACAAAGGAAAATGCCTTACTGATCTTGTCTGACTGCCATTGAGGCACTGCTTCCGAAAAGTGTTTTAAAAACAGTTCGGAAAGGCTTCGGCCGGACTTCAGGTTGCTTTACATACAGGCGATTACGATTCACTGACTATTTTTCCCTGCATCGGCTTATATGCACACTCTTGCGCTTCAGCCTTTACTTCGGTTTTCCTTATTTGAGATACTATAAAGAGCCTTATAAGAGTGTCTCGTTCTATTACAGATGTAAACTTTCCTTAAAGTGAATTTAAATGTAGCTATGGGACATACAGCTCGGTAAAAATGCATTGGCCACAACCTCGCAACGGTGAAACCTGTCATCACTGAAACGTTTCAACCACGATGTTCACAATATATTCGATTAGCAGTGGATGATGATCGCGACTCATTTATTCTTCTCTACTGATAGGACGTAAAACGCTACACAGCTTTTGCCACACACAAACCTTCCTTGCGCTAATTCTACATGCATACCTTGCGAAACCTCCGCAGTTGCCCTGGTCGATCTCTCGAGTTTCGGTGAATATTGTCGCAGCCATATGTCAGTTTTATGCAGGGGAATACAATATTAAGGGATTCCGCTCACAGCGTGCACTCTTTAGCATAAAACTGCGAAACCCCGAAACGCGTGAGACAGTATTGCCGAAAGAGATTTTAAGCTGTCGCAGTTGCTCTCTGTAGAGACACCAGCGCATGCACTACAAGGACGAGGTGCCGGCATAAAACGCTGGCAGTATCGCAACCCATTGACAGCGATAGCAAGGCTTAGCGTTGTGTTTGAGTTCCTCGGGCAGCGTTCTAACCAAAGAAGTCTTAAAAGAAAAATCGGCAGTTTCGCCGGAGGCGATTTTCGTGGCGCCTCTCTCTACGCACTCACACGCACACGCACACACACGCACACACACGCACGGAGAGAGAGAGAGACACCTGGACATGCCTATAAACCAGAACCAAATAAACAGCACTTGCAAACAATATCCTCCCCCATTTTCTGTGCGAAAGTCATATTCACCATTTAAAGCTTTCTTTAAAAAAGCACAGGTGATAGGCGACGATACATCGAAGCGGTGCTTAATGTTGTCCCTCAGTACTACGGCGTCAATCAATTTGACGAAGAGTGCTGAAAGAATTATTCATCACTCCAAAGTGATTAAGTTGTTTCTAGCTAGCGTTCCTTCCACAGCAGTGCGGAGGCAGTGGACCCGTTAGGCACAACCACGCGCGGGTCAGAGACCAGGCTCACCCGGGAAAGGCTGGGAGAGCGGGTGGAACACGCCCAGGTAGACGAGCGGATGTCCCTCGAGGGTGTACTTGTTGTGGTAGAACTTGTCGCCCTTGTCGTGGTACTCCTCGCCGAAGGCCTCGGCGGCCGTGGTCCAGTACAGGTTGCCGCCGTGCGCGTCCAGACGGCGCACGTCGGTGAACTGGTGGCGCTGCGAGTTGCGGCGCACGTCGGTCTCGTCGCCCGCCGAGAGCGACACGGACACGACGGTGTTCTGCGACTTCTTCGGCAGCAGCAGACGGTAGTTCTTGTAGTCGACCACGAACGTCCTGAGGTCGGTGTCCTTGACCAGCAGCTGCGCGTCGTGCCTCGCCGCGGCGCTCTTGAGAATGCGCGCCAGGTCGATGCGGTAGAGGCCCCCCGTGGTGCCGTTTTGGAGGACCCAGTAAAGGTAGCTGCGGGGGTGAAGAAACGTCTATCACTCGAAGGTTAGCTCATCGCGATGCATCTTCCATCGACCCACTTCTGTCACAATTGCATTGTCGCAATGAAGTTACAACTATGATGGTGACGATCGCATCATCATCATCATCATCATCATCATCATCATCATGTTGATGAAATGGTGCCGAGAAAGTTCATTCTCACCATCGTCATCGCAAACGACTACTCGTCAACATTGTCGCAAATGACGTCACTCTGTAGCTACTATGTTTGGATCTTCCGTAGTTTCGGAATGCGTATTTATAGGATTTTTTTACGCCGTTGAAGCGGCTGTATTCGGTGAAAAAGTTAGATTGAAAGTACGAAGCGTCATGTGACCTTGCGTTTGTCGTCATGCGTGCTGTTCAATGTCGTTCAACTTAAGATAGCTCTCTCAATTAAGCCCCTTTTGTATTCTACTGCAATATTGTTGTCAGTCGCTGCACGGCTGCTTAACTTCTCAGTGTTATCCTCGCGGATAGGCACCCTTTAATTTTATCCTACCAAAACTCTCCCCTGCACAGTGCGGAGTCGAGGAAGAGGTTTTGTGCTAACTGGATCATCCGGTAAGACAATTCGTCGAGTTGCATTAGGTTCCATTCAAAATATGCACAAGAGATTATACGTACCCATTATAGGGATCAACCTTCATTTCGCTTGGTCTCTGCTCAAATCCCCACACGGCCGTTCGGCAATCCTGCCCAGTGAAGTTACACCGGGTTATCTGTGTGAAAGAAAAAAAAATACAGATAGCTTTAAACGATCACACAATTTATACTCCTTTGAATGTTAAGAAGTAAGGCGGCTTTTTTTAACATCAGCGCAATTCTGCCAGCAATGTCAATTACGGTAGAAGGCAAACTGCTCACGCATGCAACTGTCTTTACTACACCGATCACCGCGTAATCCAGGTCGATTAGGTATGTCACTGCAGACTGATAAGTGGTGAAAAAAAAGGGAAGCAGAACAGTGATTTCTGTTCATCCCACGGAAAAACTGCTCCTGCAGACTGCCTCTCTTGCCATTCCAACACAGTGCAAGCAAATAACGATTGCCTCCCACTTAAATACAAGGACGCTGTCGACGTACGTAAATAGCGTACGAAGTCATTTTTTGCATGTCCTTGGCTTCGCTGGAGATGAATGCTCAGCGTATCCGGAACATATATCCAACTGAACACGCCTTAAGTTCAGTTCTTGAACGTTTCAACATTGCTGGAAGAAGAAACGCAAGTTCACGGAGGAGGGAGTGTATTATTATTAATTTCATCATCAGAGACAGACAGTGAAATTGAAGTGACATTTAGCGAGGCCATGAGCCCTTGGAGCAAATTGCGTTGTTTCGTAAAGTTGGCACGTAACGTACCCTAACTAATGGGTTGTGCTAGGCGACTTTTCAGTCACACTTCTTGGAGCAAAAGCGACACACTTTGAAGCTTAACTATCAAATTCGCACTACGACTGTGAGAGGTGCTATAGCGTGGGCCTGAGCATTGGCTTCCGCCAGCCGGTAGTCTTCAACGTACAGCAAAATACGAGCGCAATATTCTTTTTTTCATTGAGCCGCCATGTTATTGCACTTGTCGCATCCGGAATTCCATCCTGCAATTCCCATAAATTGAGCAGCAAATCAGTTGTTGGCCACTGCCAGTGTGCAAAATTGTAAAGAAAAAGTCGGCTGTCAATTCCGAGGCAAACTGCATCAGCGGCAAAAGAGCAACCACAATCCAAAATGCGCTTGCTGCACAAGTCCACTGACCTGGCCGTCTTCTACTATGTAGAGCAGTTGACTCAACCAATCGACTGATAGGAGACCTGGATGACTAGAGGCGTTGTGCATGATCGGGCTGTAGCGAAACTTTTCCGAGAGGTCAACGCGATAGATAGTGCCCGAGCTGTCCGCCACGAAGAGCACGTTCTGAGACACGTACATGGCGACGCCTGCAAGTAGGAAAAGGCAGAGGAAACGATCAACACCACAAGTGATACAAGAAGCATAAAGGGAAAGAGAGAAAGGGAAGTAAAGATGCGGGATCTGGTATGCATTTGCGAACATTCAGGCATGGTCGACAGCTTGGTCGAAGCCCGCCTAAGGTAACAAAGAAGCACGTAACGGAAATGTCCGGGGCAAACAGACATCGGCACATTGCTCCTAAATTGTCTTGTCTTAAGAGAGACATTCTAAGATTGAAGAACCCTTTAGAACGATGGTGCGAAGAGGAAGTAATGTGAAAGCGGGGCATACGTTCGATTACCCAACGTCTTACGTGGGAGAACAAGCGGTACGACAATGTAATACACAAAAATGTAGGTCCAGAAATTTATTAGTGGACACGGGCGATTGTGACTGCTTCAAAATAAAACGAATGTCGGCTTTCATAAAATTTTCCCTAAACTGAAACGCAGTCAGGGCCTGCAGAAATCGGGAGTGAGGGTACTCGGAAACTCGCTGGCATAAGGGTGTGTTCGGTTGACGGAGATCGGGGTAATTGTATATCTCTAGAGGCATTTGTCTAGCAGAAAACTTGGACAAGCTGATGGTGATAATGGTGAAGATATGCTTTTCCTAGTCGAAATAATACAAACGCAAAACTCGCGTATGAACAATAAGCTGGGATTACCATCCTGAGCCGTATACACGTACCAACTATCTCAACAGAATGCGACGGTGTGTAGAATTCTGCCACCGCTGCGTCCATGATGCTCAGCCCTTGTCTCAGCACTTGCCGCTTTGTGGCGATGATGAGGTACGGTTCGGGAATCGGTATCACTGAAAGAAAAGCAAGAAATAATCCTTGTCTTACAAGCACCAGTAAGTAAGCAGCACACCTGATTGCCGAAACAAACTGCGGCACAAAACATAGCTGCCATCCACTTTGAAATTGAGCTACCACGCAGGTGCGCCTGCCCTCGTAAAAGCGAATGCAGAAGGTCTTTGGACTGCTGCAGACATTTTACGTTCCCATTTTTCTTCACTTAATAATAAATAAACAGATATACATCTTACAGAATGCTGACGGTAATACTACTAATTTCTTGGGGGTGTCCAAGTGGCACTAAAAAACAAAAACAAATAGGCTGCTGCATTCAAGGTTCGATTAGAGAACAAGATTTTGCCTATTAGAAGGCTAATCAGTATTCCATGCGTACTCGCAGTGCCTGACAGACGTTCGTTCACTTCACTTTCAGATTTAGACTGACTTGTATCTAGATCTCATAAGCACGGTAGCCTTTTGCACTTATACGGTAAAAACCCGTTGCAATAAAGCCGATGGTACGCCGAAGTACGGTTACTATACCAGGAGCTTTACCATGGGCTAAGTCACCTCGAATCTTTGTAGAACGTTCTCGGGACGTTTCAAAGATCCGCTATGGCGACAATTCTGACCATCAAAAGTTAGGCTGTAGCATCGTCGAAAGGGCTTTGGTTCGAGACCGGCAGTATATAGCGTTGGTTGCTTTTACATACAGGGTAGGCTTTGGAGAGAAGTTTTGAATTCGTTCTTATGACATAGTTCTTAAAACTAGGCTCGCAAGGAGCAATGGTGGATGACACTTACTGTTGCTCACGCTCTGCGGAGGTGTTGTGATGTTGCGCTTGTCAGCCGGTCCCATGCCGAGATTGTTGTTAGTAGCAACGGACACCGTGTACAGAACTTCCGGTCGAAGGCCGCTGAACATGAAGTACAGGCCTCCAGACACGTCCGAGACATCCTGGAAACCCGAGAAAAGGACTGCTCAAGGACCACCAGGATAAAATAACTGTACAATGTAGGCATCCTACAAACTGTACTATTTAAGAGTTCTGTAGAGAAAAAAGATCATTTATGAAGCTGGTGCTCATATATTTCAGAGATAACGGCACGTCATACTATATGTATATAAGCTTCTAGCAACAACGTAGTGATGCATTATGCACTCGAGAAGCTATATTTAAAGCTGTAACTGGTGACATCACTGCTATTTACTGCATGCTACGAGAAATGTTCTCCTTTTTTTTCTTGAATCTTTAAACCAAATTATTACTTGGCATTGAAGTAGCGACAAATGTACTCATGTAATCAGAAGAAATCAAGACGAGAACGACAACCCATACTTGCTCAAGCGATGCAAAGCAGTTAGTGCGTTAAAACTGCGTCGAGCTGCTTGCTGCACTTAAGAAGTTGATTTCCGGAACTGAGACAGCCTATAACATAACGCACACAGTATGACTGCTCTGTTAAAGTAGCCGTACTGTTTGCATTGTGTCCTAGGCTGTCTCAATTCCGGCAATAAACTTCTTAAGTGCAGCAAGCAGCTCGACGCAGTTTCAACACGCTAGTTGGATCAGTAGTCGTGCGGTATGTGCATTGCTCTCTGCGTTCCTTTGTCTGTGGGGGCTTTCATTTTTTCTTATGTGCGCTGAGCGAAGAGTTCACTGAGATAGTTGATAAATAAATACTGATTACTGCAGTTATCTGTCCCATTAGCTTTGCATGCAGTGGCCCAGGCTTACGCACCTTGACCGTTGTGAAGCCGCTGGGGTGTTCCACGAGATAGAGAGCGTAGGAAAGGATTGGCCCATTGGGGAACAGCGGAGGGTCCCAACTGACCGCGATGCTTCGAGGGCCGACAGTTGTGAGGCTGGTGATCTTTGGTGGGGTGGAAGGAACTGTTCACGTAAAATGGAAAAAATTGAATGAAGAGAAACATCGAAGAGACATCAGAGAGCTAGATACACGAAGCTGTGTTTTTTAACGCGATAGCGTTAAGGAGCTCGTGTCGCAGAAAAGCCGGTGTCGTCGGCGTCGGGTGTCGGCGTCGGCGGCGTTGACCGTGAGCGATAAATCACGGCAGGCGCTTCATAAATAAAAAGCAACTTCCAAGATTGGCCCGGTGGGAATCGAACCCAGGTCTCCGGAGTGTGAGACGGAGACGCTACCACTCAGCCACGAGTTCGATGCTTCCAAGCGGTGCAAACGCGCCTCTAGTGAATGCGGTGTTGCCTTCGAAACGAGCCGTGGAAAGTTATGCTGCGGTGTATATCGGTAATTATGAACATGTAACGTACAGAAGTCACAATTACACGAGTTGCGAAGTGCGTTTCCGCTGCATTTCTTCTGCGCTTTCCGCACACGCAGAGCCATCTTGCGGCAAACACAGAAGACCCCCTCCTCTCAATGTACGGCGCTGCCCCGACAGGAGGAGCGCCGCGCGCGCATTGGGACCGCTGCCAGGCGCGTCGCGGGACTCCCTCTCCCCTGACGACGCTTCGCCGTGCTTCCGGTTTAGATTACTATCTATCTTTCTGCCCGTGCCGATCACGACGTTTGGCTGGCGTAGATCATTTCCCCTCCGAGACACCGAGTTCTTTGGTTCGTTTCGTTCGCTCAGGCGCACGTTTCGTCGCCGCGCCGAACGCTGCGTTGCTTGACGCTCACCGCGTGATAGGTGGGCGCTAAGTCCGATGCGGGGCGCATCGTAAGTGATTGCTGTGCCGTAGCGCATTGTCTTATACCCCTTGGCGGGTCGACGGGAACGCTGTCGCGTCCCACTCTTGAAGGCGAAGCTTAAGCGTCCTCCAATTTTTTTTTTCTGAGAGTTTGTATTATATCTTTACTGCTGATTAGCACACCCTGTATGCGATGTTAACTGCTACTGTATGACTGTATTGTACTAACCCCAAACTGTTTACCATTGGTAGGTCCCTCCCTACAGTCCTGTAAGACATCCGATCGCGTATTTATGCTTCCCCTGTGTTTTACGTATCGTACTAATTGAAATATTTGAAATGAAGAAATAAAAAGAAATATTTTTTGGAACCATGTAACCGCTTCTTTCGCAAAGGATGAATAGGTAAATGAGTTAAAAATGAAGCTCAACCGCCTCTTTTTGAATTTGAGCGAGTGATTAGTTTGCTTGCTTGTTTGTTTTTCGCGTTTACTCTGCTGAATTAAAATCAACACTACTCAAAAGTAATGAACCGAAGCAAACTGAATGCTTTTTTATTGTTATTGTCAATGCCAAACATGTGAATTTCCTGATACATCGATGCTCAAACTTCAATAATTTGTTTGCGTTTTGGTGCCCCGACGCATCAGTGAGATGGAACAGCTGTTGGTTTACAGCATATGCTTCACGAGGTCTATGGCATACAATCTTCAAAGCAGACACTTAATGTTACGCCGCAAAACGTGCAGTTGCAATTTTCGGGAAAGCTCCGCAATTTTTATTCCAGAAATGCTTTCATGTTATTGCATGATGCTCGAATTTATTGATTGTCTCTATTTCTTTTTTCTTTATTTTAAGAAAAGGAAGTTTGTGTATTACCTCCGCGGGGTTCTGTAGATATCACAACGCTTGGCTGCGAAAACAAGGGACCCTGGTTTGGCAGAAGGATCCAGGCAACTCGGAACTGCAAGGTAAGTATACAGCGATGAGACAAAAGCAGCGTAGCTACGTATGCCGTACTCTTCTATAATGCTCAACTAAAATCTAGTCATTTCGTAGAAATGCATGAAACCACAACGAGGCACGTTAGTGACACGCAGCAGCTGCTAGAGGCTGAGACTAAACAATTTTCCACTAAATATATCTTGTCTTTCTTTTCTTTTTTTCATATAAAAGGCTGCTAAAGATATAGTAAAAGGGTAGATTTCAACATAAAACTGCCTTCATTTTTTTTTTAAATGGAATACAGGAACTGTCGTAATGTCCGCAGTCAGGCACGGTACTGACCCAATCAGTTGTCCAGGAGCCATTTTGAGTTGATAGATGTACGCTCCTTCCGGGAACGTCTCGGAAGTGAAAGCATGACCAATGTAAGCGGAGGATAGCGCGATGTGCCCGGACACCCCCGTGAATGTTCTGAAGACTCGGCATCAGATCTCAGCTGTTCGTTATATATATATATATATATATATATATATATATATATATATATATATGTGTGTGTGTGTGTGTGTGTGTGTGTGTGTGTGTGTGTGTGTGTGTGTGTGTGTGTGTGTGTGTGTGTGTGTGTGTGTGTGTGTGTGTGTGTGTGTGTGTGTGTGTGTGTGTGTGTGTGTGTGACCTTTGTTAATCCGGAAAACATATTTAACGCCTAAACAGCTCTCAAAATTTAGGAAATGTACGCCTGTGTTTGACTTCCGTATTGCCCCTCTGGCGCTATTTTTTATTTGCCGTAAACTGAGCTGACTCTCTCCTTTTGTCTTTCTCTCTATCTCATTCTCTCTTTGTTTGCCATTGCAGGATAGTTGCACATTACACAGTCATTTCTTTTTATTTCTGTTTGTTTTTGTAACCAGATGCGTTACGACTTATCATTATCATCATCATCCTGGCTACGCCCACTGCAGGACAAAGGCCTCTAC
This sequence comes from Dermacentor albipictus, assembly GCF_038994185.2. Classification (NCBI taxonomy): domain Eukaryota; kingdom Metazoa; phylum Arthropoda; class Arachnida; order Ixodida; family Ixodidae; genus Dermacentor; species Dermacentor albipictus. Next base: position 101,637,115 of record NC_091825.1, on the reverse strand, counting down.
CATACTTCTTCAACTACCCCGGTCATGTGCTAATTTTTATGGCCACATTTTCCCTGCGAACTTCTTGATCTCATCAGCCCACCTAACCTTCTGCCGCCACCTGCTACGCTTCCCTTCCCTTGGAATCCAGTCCGTAATCCTTAATGACCATCGGTTATCTTCCCTCCTCATTACATGTCCCGCCCATGCCCATTTCTTTTTCTTGATTTCAACTGAGATGTCATTAACTCGCGTTTCTTACCTCACCCCATTTGCTCTTTTCTTATTCCTTAACGTTACACCCATCATTGTTCTTTCCATAGCTCGTTGCCAAATCGATGCCTAATGATGCCTAATCGACGAGCCTCAGCGTCCGCGGTTGTGCTCACCCTGTACTTGGTGTAGGGTCGGAGCCCCTGAACGCGCAGCACGTTCTTGGCGAGCGGCAGGTCGGGCCGGTAGTACTCCCAGTCGCTGGGCAGGGCCTCGTACTTCCACTGCACCAGGTAGGTGACGTTGGGCGCCAGCTGCGACGCCTTCCAGCGGATGGTCACCGTGTCGTGGGTTCGCGAGTCGGCCACCAGGTAGGGTGGCGGTGGCTGGCCGATTTGTGCTGTGCGCCAAAATAAATAAGTAAGTAAGTAAATAAATAAATAAATAAATAAATAAATAAATAAATAAATAAATAAATGTAACGTTTCTTTCCTCGTCTCAAATCGGTTACCAGACAAGTCGACAAGTCGACGTAACCATCCTCGCAAGCGTACCTTCTCCGCATTTCAATCCGCGGTAGTGTCGAAAACCTGATTCGGACATATCGAAGTACACATATCATACGAGAAACCTAACCGACGTTATACCAGCAAGTTTTCAAATATCAGTGCGCCCTCCGATTCTCTGCTGCCCTCGAATGCGTTGCTTTTCACAGTGAAGTCGTTGTGTTACTTTAGAATCTTTCTTTATTATATAATCTTTGTGCAAGTGTATATTTTGTAATAAACCTTTTTAATTGTGAGTGCACCACTCCTAGTAGCCTCCTGCTTTTATCGACATCTTTTGACGCATTAGTAATAATCGAGAAACCTTACCAATAGCCTAGCTCTCATTAATAATTGCATCATTGATTTATGCTCTTTTTCGCTGGGAGCACTTTCTGATACCTTTGCTTTCAGTGCAGGCGAAAATAAACGGACTACACAAAATTAAGATGGTAGCTAAACTCTCTCATTACCTCAGTCTTACTGGCATGATGACACAGATGAACAGCGCACTCACATGAACATGGGCAAGCAATAACATCTTGTCACACTAGCTTACTCGCATATTCAGTACCTTAATCACTGCAGAGGTGAGTGGCTGTGGACTGGGTCATAAAATACTTTATTTTGTTTCTTCTTTTGTCCCCCCGAAGGTCTTCGATACCATTGAAACAAATTCCTACAGAACGTCCCTCTACCTAATGAAGATGAAGTATTCTGGATTAGTTGTTTTCGCAAAGTTATACAATTAGCATCGTGAAAAAGATAGCATCAATTATAAAGCGGCACCTCGTATTCTACAGCAAACTAATCGATCTGCGCGAGAGCCCATATTGGAGGGCATCACATGCCTACGTTGATCGTCTAAAACGCTCAGCGCGCATCGAAATTTCTTTACAAGTGTTTCCTGCCTTTCATTGCTTCGGAACTGTGGTTGAGGTAAAATAAATGGCCAGTGGGAGCAAAAAGAGAAAAGAAAGGAACCGATAATATACAGAAATCACACCACCTTTGATGTGTCGCAGGTATTCCGTGACTGCCAGGTTGCATCCCATGAGGCAGAATAGGTCCTGAAAGCAAGCGACAAGAACATGGCGACTTAACTCCCCGCGCATAGCAGTGTAAATCGGCGGAGAAAAGCTTGTAGTACATTTCGAAGGGCTGGTTCACATTTTGTAGCTATCGAAATCTACGCGCAAAGCAGGATAGTTTTGACCCGAAACGCTGTCTCTCAAGACAAATTGGTTCCAAGTATTGGATTCGGGATGTGCCGTTTCCTTGTCTTTGTCTCTCGTCTGATATCATCTCTATGAAGCCTGACTGTCGAGGAGGAAGCGTTTCAGAACAATGGAGGCGAACGCTCTGGCAATGGCGGAGAGCGCCGGCAACGTAAGGAAAGTCGTTAAAAGCGCGAGCGTCTGAATGTTCCCTTACCATTTTCTTGTAAACTGTTATTTTATAGTTCCCTGTCAAGTCTAATAGAGCCCGCAAAATATTCGACCATGTAAGATGTAAGGTGCGGCCAAGTATTTACTGGGAAAGCATATTCTTACCTTTCCATGAGACGAGGTGGTCTTATTCTGTGAGCGGAAAAAGACAAAAATAAAGTTTAGGTACTCTTGAAAGATTGGGATCGAGGCAAATATCTCTTTCTAGAAATGCATTGAGTCACTCACGCAAACATGATCACATGACGAAGGATACCGCCACTTGTCACAACCGTCGCGGCACTGTAAAGATAGTAACGGAGAACAACAAATGAAGAATGCGAGTTTAATTATCGCAATCATTTTCATTCGTTCTATCCTCTGACTGGCATTTATACGCATTTTTTGTACATTTTTGTTTATGTATGGGCGCGTTCGTGTGCATGTTTGTCTACGTGTGCCATGTAAGAGTTTTTGCGCGTGTGCATTTGTTTATTTGCGTGCGCGCGCATGCGCACGTGTTACTTGCTTCTTTCGTGTCACCTTGGCGCGAAGCTTTCTGCTTAACGTCTGTAATCAACTTCTGCCATGGCTGTGCGCCACTTTTTTTGTGTTTGCAAAACAACAACTGCAGCGACAATGGCCACAGTAACAGCAACCAAGAGTGTACAACAAAGTTACAACACATTCCGTCGTTCAATCTTTACGTGTAGAATATTTCGAAGCCACACTCGAGATGCTATACTTTCTTCGTAACCCCGTACGGTGTACAGCGGTTACTTTCCTCGTAGGAGCCACACGACAGCACAGAGATTCCCTAGCTATTGTGGCGGGAGAGTAAGACGCATTAAAAATTATAATTGGCGCTGGCGTCGCGCCAGGCCGTGCGCCACGAATTCCTTTGTCATTATTACGGCAACAACGCGCCTGTGAAAACAATGAGGGCCGAGATGAAACGAACAAAATAGAAGCAGGAAAGCGACCGCAAGAGCACAATTCTGTGGAACAGAACCAACGCGCAAGATGTGGAGAAGGCGACTTTCAGGTGGGAAGGGACCTGGCATCCATATGTTTTCAGGTGAGTTCTGTTATAATATCGTATATTTCGTACCTAGTACCAGTGTGTTACTATGGAAATTTGCTACGGCATATTTTTCTTTTGTTTCTCGACTGGAATGAGGAGGGGGAGAATAATAATTAAATATGTATAATGCAGACTCATTGCTGGATTACCGGGACCATTTAATACCCACGCTCCTAAGGTACAGAACCCGCTTGTGAACGATTGTGAACAAGTCCCCCGTATGGGACTCGAAACGTCTTCGTTTCTTTTCTTATAATGTTATTGGTCGGCGTCTGTTTTACCCTTGACTAGAACTCGCTTAATTACGTAAGTGCTGTTAGCACAGCGGAGGTACTTTTGGATGTCAAACAGCGATTAAAGTGCCACACGAGCAAAGCCTAGTTACTAATAATAAAAGCTAAGAACGAGAAGGCCTGGCAGACAAGCCACCACAACAAATGACCGGGTAGTGCGAAGAGTGACTGGTGGCTTCCTTAAACGGGAAGCATTTTTTGCCAATGTAGTCTCATGAAGAATAGTAGTTCCTCTTACATAACGATATTTTCCGTTTCTCCTTGGATCGCAACACATTGGAATTCCCAGCTGTGTAAAATACACCACAAAGTGCTATGTCGGTGCCGGTGCCAAAAAAAGAAAGCTTTTTATTTTCATTTCGAGTTAAAGAATTTTTAATTCAATGAAAAAGCACCATTCTGACAAGAGACGTCCCGTATAACTAGCGTCCCGTATTTTTTCTTGTTCCTGTCGTCGTTCCCTTAGTGCTGCCTTTCAAGTTCTATTTCAATATATTTAATTCCGCATCTGTATTATGCGCATTCATGTCTCTCTCTCTCTCTCTGAGTGCGTGCGCGTGCCCGCCTTATGAAAATTAGTGTTGAATTTTAGTAGACATTCTATTGCCGTCCTATTGCTCAATCAACAAAATTTTTGTTGAAATATCATTGTCCCACTATTGCAGATTTGTTGACCAGCATTGAAAAGTGGCCACCGTGAAACCATTGTAATTTCATTTACCAGTTATTGCCTTGACTTTCTATGGAATTCCCATGGACGAACAATTGTATTTCCATGAAATGTAATGTGGAATACAACATTAAGTTTATGGATTGTAAAGTGGAATGCAACAATAAGTTTATGGATTGTAAAGTGGAATGCAACAATAAGTTTATGGATTTTCAAGTGGAATGCAACATTAAGTTTATGGATTTTCAAGTGGAATGCAATATTAAATTTATGGATTGTAAGGTGCAATGCAACATGAAATTAACTAATGTTGATATTCGCCATTGAGGCATGGCTTGGCCTCGGGACATCTTCAAGGTGCATTTTCTAGCTTTCCATTGCAAGGCCTCTTTCCCTGTGGTGTTATGAAAAGAAACAACTTCGTGATTAACAAAAAGCATGTGAATCATTCCTTTTATACAATAGGCCACAAATTTATTGAGCTTCAGGCTCTTTCATTTCTCTTGCCAGTACTGGGGAGATGATGTTCTTTATGTAGGAGAGGCTGGTAGAGGGAAACTTGGAGCATGTGTAGTCTGGAAAAGAAATACAGCATAAGATTACCGATGCATACAGGATTTTCTAGCTGTCTAATAAAATAATAACAAATTGAAGCCTTATGCTATGTTTAAGTGCAGGCCACACTGCTAGTGTCAGTCATAAAACATCATCACAGAGTAATTTAGCTACGTTGTGTACTTTGAGCCAGGGTCTGCAGTTATCAAGTGTGCACCACAATATTGTAAAGAGCAGAGGCAGAATGAAGATAAACATCTCAGTACTGGCACCAAGCTCTTTGGCATGCATAAAGAGCAGGTCAGTGTGTTAGCAGCTATTCATTGGAATTTTATATAATTCATTTGCACGTACAGGTAATCCTCTATAACGAAGCCAGTAAAACCAGCACTTTACTTCGTTGTATAAAAATTTCGTTGAATGAAAATTTGACCTTTTATAAATTCATTTATCCTCACAGGAAATTTCTCTTACCCAAAAGGGTGCGTAAACCTTATCAAATTATCGGGCAATCAGAAAAAATGAATTTCAATGACAAAAACAGTTGAAGCTTCACCCAAAAGTGGAAGCAATGATAGCAACACTAAAGTATCACAGCTATATGAAGGCTAATAAGCATTGACATACAGCCTTGTTGCTAAGACACACTTATGTGTCCCCGAAATGGTCCGGACAAATTTTGTAGGCACGTGGGGCACAGCTACAGTAAAACATTCGCACAACAATCTGTGTAAAGCATCTTACATTAGAGGGACCCCAAAATGATTTTGATGATTCTGTACAAACATACTGAGCCATTAGAGGATAGGTCCTTCTGATCATTATTTGACACATGTAGGTGCTCCGGTTAAAGCACATAATTTATTATAAGATTTCAAAAATTTACATTGCTGCCGATCACAGCACACCACTCGGCTGAATTTTCAGCCGCATCTAACCATTTGATGTAAACTGTCCTAATGATACTGGTAGGGCAAGCTATCCGACTGGCCGCCCAGCGCGCTTCATCAATAATTTTTTTAACTTTGTGGTGAACCAATGTTGTTCTTAATAGTTGGAATGTTAGTTAATTTGTTTTTATAAAAAGAAAGTAACAGAAAGAGAATGCACAAGAAGTGTCGTCTGCTTGTGTTGCAACGTGCTCCATTTTTACGAGAGCTCCGCAGTCATTGTCGGTCTCAGTCCTTTCGCAAGAAACACGATTCGCCTTTGTTACGTTGAAGGCTGAAAACGTAACTGGCAATGTCAAGCTGCGACACCATGTCCCTCTGCAAGGCAGCAGACGAGCGAAGTGGCTGCAGTGCATCGGACTGTCGATATCGAATCGGCGCCAGGATTTGCACGTTTGCAGCTGTCACTTTACACCGGAGGATTACTAAAAACCACAATAGTGTTTCGAGAGTCCGGTATTTGTGTAAATGCAAGCACAAGGAGACAGGGCCTGGCCGTTTGACTGTGCCGTTTCACAGGATGAGCAGAAGCGCAAACTGCACGGCGCAGCCACCTGATGGCACAGAGCTTGACCAAAAACAGTAACAGTAACAAAGTGTATTCTTCCTTACTGCTGGTGTAAATATTTTGCACGAGCGTAATCGTTAACATGTTTTTGTAAATGCTTAAATTGTTTTACGCCGAGACAGAGCAATATTAGCTCGTTGTTTGGCTGGTTAAGCTCTGCGCCAACAGGTGGCTAGACCGTGCAGACTAATCAGTCCGCTCAGCTGTGGTTACCGGAATGCCAGACACATTCGGCGTTGCGACAGACTGCTCAGAATGCACTCTGCTTCGATAGCTCTCGCTTGGGGTCGACTGCCAAGCAACTGGTGGAGAGGTTGGAGAGGCTTCGCGCACTCGGTCCTAGAGAACTGGAAGTAGACGGCACGACGTGCCATCCTTACGCAGAGCCAGTGAAGGCGGAGCTTAGCCCTGATCACTTGGCAAACGAGTTGAGGAGAAAACGCATGGCTACGGAGGAGGGTAACTTGTAATCGTCAGTGGCTCTCTTAATACGCAAGGCTTCACACAAATTGTGGTGTGAATGATTAACTTTAGCTGTATCTTACGCGTCTACAAAATTTGTCCGAACTGTTTCAGGGGCCCTTTAAGAGAACTTTAGCCAATTACAAGTTACCCACCTCCATAGCCATGCTTTTTCTCCAACTCATTCGCCAGGCTAAGCTCCGCCTTCACTGGCTCTGCATCGTGATGGGACATCCTGTCATCTCCTTCTAGTTGTCTTGAGCCAGCGCACCAAACCTCTCAAACTTCTCTGCCAGCTGACTGGCAGTCGATCCCAAGCGAGCTGTCGAAGCAGCATGTGTTGCGAGCATTCTGTCGCAATGCCAAGCGTGTTTGGTTTTCTGTTAACCACAGGCAAGATTTGGAGATTTTGATGGATAGGTGGAGGCGTACACTAAATCCTCTCCATGCTACTATTGCTGTGATAAGGAGCTTTTAGCCTAGACGTCCGTGAGTGGCCTGATCGCTCTGTACGGTCCAGCTACCTGGTGGTGCCGAGCTTGACCAGTCAAACTAAAAGCTAATACTGCTGTGCTGGCGCATATCTCTTGCTAAGTAACGCACGAGGAGATGCGAATTTTTAAAATAATGTTCCAAGACTGGAATTTGGAGTTGTACCACTAGGACTGACGTACATACCAATCACAGCTCGGATACGAATAGGGTCCAAGGCCTCCTTGAATGGCTGGTTTAAGTGCAAGTTGCTCTTCTCACCCAGGAGCGGTTCGTCCCGTAGCTCCTCAGGGGTGAATACATTCCACAAAAGAGCCCTGGCAAATTTGCCAAGGCCACTTTCGCATGCTCAGCATAGCCTCTCTAGGGTGCCTTGTTCAACATTCACACCGGCCCCAATGTCCACCTGGGAACATGAAAAAAAAAAAAAAACATGTGGGAGCTGTATAGCCCATAACCTTTTGCAGAGTAAGATTCAGAATTTGCTGGCAATGACATACCTAACAAAAAATTAAATTATGCTGTTTTACATGCCATAACCACGATCTGATTATGAGGCACACTGTAGTGGGGGACTCCTGAATAATCTGGACCACCTGGGGTTTTTAAACATCTGTATCTAAGTACAATGGTGCTTTTACATTTTGTCTTTATTGAAATGCAGCCGCTGTGGCCGGGATTCGATCCCGCGACCTCATGCTTAGCAGCCCAACACCATAGCCACTAAGCAACCACAGCGGGTGACACATCTAGGAACAAATAGCTAAGTTTAAAGGAGAGAAACAATGCGGTAACCTGCAGCAGTTACTGACATGACTTACAGCAGCAAGTTGTTTTTCATCGACTATCATTTTGCTTATATCATTTCTACACTTAAATAAAAAAATACAGATAACTTCCTTTATGCTTTATTTGGCTTATTATCTGTTGGTTTCACATGATTGTGTTTAACAAAATTGGGCCCCTCAGTTCCCTTTGTCTTTAATTTCATAATGAGGGTCTTGAATCAGGCAGGTTTGATGTCTTCAAATAGCATACAAGAGTTTATTGGTCAGCTGCCTGCTCATAAAGTTCACATATGCGTCACCATTGGCCAAAAGGATGGTCCACATCCAATGGATTGGCATGAATAGAACTGGCTAATACACCCACGGATACACATAAACAAAATACCCAAGAATCTAAAAGTTGGAACAGTTGCCGCGGTAACGCAATTTGTAGTGAAGAGGTTGTGGGTTCGGCTCCCACCGGAGGCAAGTTTGGTTTTTCTGGCACTTTCATATCCATTTATGATATCTACACACAGCATAAAGGCACAGGAAAAGCTCAAGTGCATACTACTCTGATAAGCACCATAGCCCTCAATATCAGGTGACACTTTTTTGTCATGTAACACCAAAGTGAGCTCCATCAAGTGAAATTGTACAAGCTCATGACAATAAAGTTACTGTCTGGTGATGGTGTAAGTTATCAGTGGCTTAAAAGGATTCGAACGCAAGGTCACTGTTATGAATTCATCGAAGAAAACACGGATGAGAAAGGGAGACAGGACGACTGCTTTTTGGCAATAGTAAGTACAGGTTCAGACATGGATGCTACACAGCACACATTATATTAGGACTATAAATGACGTTTCTAGCCAGAAACATAAATGTATAATTACAGTGAAGACAGTGACAAGTTTCCTCAGGCATCAACCCTAATGTGTGCTTTCACAGACAAAATTGATATGAAAAATTCAGCCTATCAATGAGAGGTCATCCTGCCTTTTTAAATAAACAGCGATTTCTGATGCTGCATTGCTATACCAATGTGCATGTTCCTGCCTTTGACTTGAAGATACTTGGAGCTTGCAGAGAACAAGTTTAAGGATAGTGCGAAAAATTCATTTTTCTAACAGTAGCATTTCATGCATTTATGTTAGCTAGCTAATACCCGTGCCACACGGGCACATAAAATGGCATTAACTTCCTAATGCCTTAATATTTAATGTCATTTGCGTGGTGCCACACGAGCAAATCAAATGTCATTCGCCTTAATGCCATTTGTTATTTAATGCGTTCGCCAGAACTCATTCGACTGAAAAATGCGTACTCTCCACGCCATAGCTTCGCAAGCCACGGCGTCGAGAGTACGCATTTCTTAGTGTAAGTAACGTATTTGAAACGTTCAAACCTGTAATAAAACATTTATACATATCATATCATATTTATACATATCAACGCAGATGTCAGAAGTTGTGCTCGACGAACTTCCTCAGGTCGGCGTTGCAACGGTCTCACTGCGGCAGGCGCCATTTTGTCTCTGGGCTTCGGATTTGACATACATTGGCCACAGTTGCTATAGCCGATTCTAAAAGACAGCAAGAAACTCAAACTAACTGTGCCATAGTATGCTTAGTTTTATATTTCACTGTTTATTACGGCAGTTTAACCTTGTAAATGCATATCTATTTTATAAATTGATACCCTAATATTGCGCACTTCAGAAGACGCTGTCATCGACATCATCGGGTCAAAATGTCATTAAATTTGGTCGTGTGGCAGCTCTGCCGAAAAAAATGTCATTCGGGAACTTAAGGCCTTAACTCCTGAATGCCATTTTATGTGCCCGTGTGGCACGGGTATAAGACAGAGGATATGATAGATATATGCACCTTTGGGCAAGCAACAAAAGGTCCAACTGTTTGTTTGGCTTGATTTACAACCTTGCCAAGTGCCGTTTTAGGTCGTTTTGACTAATTTGGGTGCTTCTGCAAAATAAATTGATTACGAAATTATGAAAGCAATCACTTATGGTTCTTTAGTATATCACAACAGACAGGTGCTTTTGGATTGCACCACAGTCAAAATGCAGCCACTGAGCCATGGCAGCATGTGAAATGAAACTGGAAGTGGATAAATGCACAAGTTACGCAGAATGAAAAAGCGATCACTCGCCACTTTGTTTATCTCATTGTGCTTCTGCTGTCCTTTTCCAAGTTTTTGTGCTAGCGGATGCATGCACATTTTATTTCTTTTCTCTCGTCCTTTGATCTCTTGTTATATATTGAGCCTGTAGTACTAAACACGAGCGTTACTGCGCCATAAGGGTAGTGCAAACTGATTTTATGTTGATTCCTTCAGTACTGGGGTGGTTACGAGCCTCTTCAGTCAAGCAGAGCTGCTAGATTACGTGTATTTAGTAGCATGTCGCTGTCTACTAACGGCCGGCTCATCATCCTTACACAATACTGGGCAGCTCATTCCCACCAACTTACTCGTTTGATATTTACGAGAATCTGCAATTATTATTATTATTTTATTTATTGCATTCTGCCCAATTCTAACTAGACTGGCACAAGTAGTCGGGTAGCAAATACGTCGGTATCAATGCACTGCCCAATGCTGTGTAAGGGCACCAAGCAGGAAATTAGCAGACAGCAACATGCTGGTAAACACAAGTAATCTAGCAGCCCTGCTTGACTGAAGAGGCTCATAACCACCCTAGCAATGAAGCAATTACCTTAAAATCAGTTTAGACTAACCTCTATTTATTGGCACAGGAGCGCTCGTATCCATGCATTCCGTCTTTGGCGCCAAGAGGCTTCCTGAAGTGAGATGTATTGTACATTTTGAGATTGGTGGAATAGCACTTCAATATCCTTTTTTCTCCCTTTAAGCAAAAAATTATTCTAACAAAGCTTTCTCAGTTTAATAACAACACAATGAGCTATCGCAAGAGGCAGTGTTTGCATATTTTTCAATTCATTGTTAAATTAGCACACCGTATCAGCTTTCTTGAGTGGTCGTCACATGTGTACACTATTGTACCATATTCCGTCCAAGCATTTTTTTTTCAGCATTGTACAGGTCCTGACCATTTGCCTGATGCAAAATTTAAGCTTTTACTGGAAAAAATCCTAAATACAGGCCATTTTACTGCCTTTCAATGGCCTATAAAAATGTTAGAAATGGCTGATACTCGACGAATGCATTATGGTGTAAAACTTCTTTCTCTTCATTTACCTGAAAAATTTTGTTGTGCTTTCATAGGAAAGGAAGAGTGTTCTTACCAGCGCCTTTTATGACATAGTTTGGCACTTTGTGACCAAGTTCACATGGTAATAACGGAAGCAAAAACCTTTCCGTTGAAAAACATGTTTCATGAAATTAACTTCTTTCTTATTTTGAAGGGTCTTCAACTTTTTCAAAAGCAATGGCAAGTGGTCAAGCACCAAGGTTAGGACAGCTGCTGACTGTATAATGTTGTGGCAACATATGTTTAAAGGCTTTTTACCATAAATGTAATCGTGTTTTTCTGCCATCCGCTTCATATGTTCCACTTCATCTTTTAATTCCCGATTTTCTTCTTGAAGTGCCTTTACCTGAACAGTACAGGTGCTGCATGGGTTGATATCTGAAATAAAAGAAAGCATCTATTTTTTTAAAGACATACAACAACAATTGGTTTAGCAGTATCACGCGCACGAAAATTATCTGTGGGCAGTGCATTTTCACAGACTGTCATCGAAGTTATCAACATAATGCCTTCTTACAAACACGCCTTAATTCAATATTGCCAATGGTAGTTGACAAACTATAAAAGCACCATTAAATCAGGCCTTTGGCAATACCAGTTATTCGGTTGCTTGATTCCCAACTTATTCAAAGATTAAAACTGGACAACCAGTGATCAGTCAGCCTGCATGGTTGTTTGATGAATAATATTCGAATGTTCAGATGTCCCGATATTTTTGTTTACTCCACACCGTTGAACGGTTTCAATGGAAACCTTATTTAAAAATATATAAACACAGACAATGATCCCTTTAGAATAAAAACAGGAACAGCGCAACACAGGGCGAGCGAGTAAAGAGCACAGCACAGAGCGCTGTCCTGTACTCCGTGATGTGCTGTCCCTGTCTTTATTCTAAACATGAACCAACCAGCCCCACTGAACACAATGCTAACAATGATCACTTGCTTCATCATCATCAGCCTGGCTACGCCCACTGTGGGGCAAACGCCTCTCCCATACTTCTCCAACTACCCCGGTCATGTGCTAATTGTGGCCATGTTGTCCCTGCGAACTTCTTACTCTCATCCGCCCACCTAACTTTCTGCTGCTCCCTGCTATGCTTCCTTTCTATTTGAATCCAGTCCGTAACCCTTAATCACCATCAGTTATCTTCCCGCCTCATTACATGCCCTGGCCAGGCCCATTTCTTTCTTGATTTCAACTAAGATGTAATTAACTTGTGCTTGTTCCCTCACCCAACTTGCTCTCTTATCCCCCTTAATGTTACACCCATCATTCTTCTTTCCATAGCTCGTTGCATCGTCCTCAATTTAAGGAGAACCCTTTTCATAAGCCTCCAGGTTTCTGTCCCGTAGATGGGTACTGGCAAGACACAGCTGTTACACACTTTTCTCTTGAGGGATAATGGCAACCTGCTGTTCACGATCTGAAAATGCCTGCCAAACGCACCCCAGCCCATTATTCTTTTGATTGTTTCAGTCTCATGATCCGGATCCACGGTCACTACCTGCCCTAAGTAGATGTATTCCCTTACCACTTCCAGTACCTCGCTGCTTATAGTAAACTACTGTTCTCTTCCGAGACTGTTAAGCATTAGTTTTCTGCAGATTAATTTTTAGACCCACCCTTCTGCTTTGCCTGTCCAGGTCAGTGAGCATACATTGCAATTGGTCCCCCGAGTTCCTAAGCAAGGCAATATCATCAGCGATTCGCAAGTTACTAAGCTATTCTCCATTAACTCTTATCCCCAATTCTTATGCTGTGTCAAGTCCTGTACATTTGTGAGCCAATTTTTATTTGTATTTACTTATACAGAAAGAAGTGGCGAGCATGGCCAGTACTTTGTAGCGATGCCTTTTCTCAATGCCAATGCCTTTCAGTGCTTTTCGCATTTATGAGTGGCCTCTTTTAAAGCTCCGCCCGATACACAGCCTCGCTTGACCACTCACTAAAGCGAAGAGCACTGAAAGGCATTGTTATCGGGAAAAGGCATGGAGGAAGGAGAGCGTAGGAGAGGCGCCGGCCAACACAGACGTGTTGGAGATAGTGTGACGGAAGTCGCATGCTGTTTTTCGCAATGCAGCACTGGTAATGGTGCCCCAAATGAAAACCTTGCCATAGCAACCATGCCCCTTAAGCTCTCGCTGCTGTGCTAGGCCTCTGAAAAGTGAAATAAGCTTGTTCGACCCGCGTCTTTCTCGCAGCACATTATGTTCGCAAGACAAGCTGACTTTGAAGCGAGGTGTGTAAGCTTGAAAGATGTTTTGGGTTTGTGAGTGCAAGTGTCAGCAACAGACATACTCAAGTATTTGCGGTGCAGGTCTTTGTCATCTTCTTCAACATGCCCCAGATGGGCACAGGATCGCGTCTGCTTCTCTAAAACTGATCAAGAAGTTTTACAGGCATTGTTCTGATGCGCATCAGCAGCACACACTTCTGGCAGCTCATAGCAATGCAAGTTCAAAGCTCGTGCCTAACTGTTCTGGCGAGCTGAGTGGAGGCACAAAGGGAGATGCCACACCAACATGGCTGCATTTCCGGCTTCAAAAATGTGGGGTGCGAGACCGGGCTAGTTGGTATTCCATGGTGAAGTAACTAGCGCAAGAGTGGACACTAAAAGGCGACAAGGACAGGCGCTTGTCCTTGTCATCTTTTTAGTGTCTCATTGTCTCATGTCCACCCTTGCGCTAGTCACTTCTTCAAAAATGTGACGTCAAGCCCTCCTACTTTGTTTCTTTCCTCCATGGGAAAAGGCATTGCTACAAAAACCGGCCCATGCTTGTCTTGACTAAGTAAGTCTGGTTAAGTACCAACCTAGTTTACATAATGAGCTTATTCGTAACTAGTGATAAATGAGGGTTAGTTATTAAATTTACAAACAACTTTTTTGGTAATAGTGTAATGAACAGCCAGCTATGTCATCTAACCTTTCAATCTCCCTCCTGTACTATATATACAGCTTGTCCCACATAGCTTGAGCCAAAGTTTTAAAAATGAAAGGCACTCCGGACGCAAGTTGAACCAAATTCATAATGTTGGCACTGTTCTAGAGTTACTCAGGCTGTTTTTTTATTTTCCCCTTAACTAACGGATTATTTGTTTAATTAATCAACTTTTTAAGCATTGGCTGCAGACCCCAAGTGTGAGATGCAAAGTTGTAGAGCATTTACAGAAACCTCTCAATAAATTGTTTCCAACACGGTATATTTCACATGGCCCCTTTTTCCGCGTTCCAAAGAAAGCCCACAACATATGAAAAAATACCACGTGGCGAGGCACTTGTGCACTGTTATTGTGCTGCTCTGATGCGTGCGATGGATGAACAATGTCGGCTGCAGTGAGACTGGCCCGCAAGAGGGTGTTATGCCTGGTGTAGGTATCCGGGCATGCGGCTGTTATTGCAGGACGGTGCAAATGCATGCTGCTGGCCAAATGTTGCCAAAGCGATAAAGCATCTAAGGCCACAAAAGAGAAAAGATGAAAGCAGCATTTTGATTCTGCTTGAAAGAAGGAAAGGGCGAAGTGCGTGGGAATGATGGAAAGCAATTACTGCTGCTGGAATTTTGCCTTTGTACACAAATGACCTTGTAAAAGTTTTCAAATTGAACGATGATGCTACAACTTTAAACCTTAGGGCTCGAATAACAGCGGATAAGTCGCATGCGGACAAAACTAACTAATGGTAAAAAAACCTTGGCTATATTCAAGGAAGATTACACATGTATTCTTCAGACAACTCTTTCCATACTGGCCCCGTCTGCTCTCCTTCTCGCACTTACTGTCTACCAGACTTTTTTTTTTTATCTCGCACCCCACGGATGCACATCACTTTGTGGTCGCAGTATCGGGTGGCCGCGTCTGGCTTCACACTTGTGCACCGTCACCAGCGTGTCAGTCCCCGAGAGAGTGCGCCCACAGGCTGTTCCAGTTTACCGGATGTAGATCATACCTTATGTACCTCGTCTGAACCAATTCCAGCGAACTGCAATGTTGGGGGCGAGGACTTACGGAGTCGCCATCTGTCAGAAGCTCCTCCCTTGCGTAGTATGAGATCACGCGGCGCGCTCCTCATAGGTTTCGCTTACAGCGCTAAAAAAAAAACACCACGTGGCGGCCCTTCTCAACTTTTATGTAAGTACTCTCACAACAAGGGAAGTTTTTGACTGTCGATATAAAAATCTTGGGCAAACTGAAAGCACAGAATTGTTTACAGACGCTATCTCTTTGCCGAATACATATGTACAGTGAGCGCCACTGCACGCGGTCGCCAGGATGGAGTCTCCCTAATTGCGTGAAAGGTAGGCAAATGCTGCGAATAAACTATGCGAAATATGTTCTTATAGTGGGCTGTCTGTGTAACCAAATGGGGCATAACAGAATGAAGCCTCAATGCAGCGATCACACGGGTTCGCAGCGACCGACTGCACGTCTGCATGCATGTCTGTGAACAATGTTTTGCTTTCGCTGTGAGTGCGTTTTCGCACCATGCCGTGAGCTTTAGGCTGCAGCATATGAGCATTTTACAGTACAATGGCAATCTTTGTTGCATGGACGCTATCACAACTGTTCAAAAATAATTTTGTGATAGAGATTTCGACACCTACGGTGACTGTGATGTGCCATCGCAACGATTAAATCTTTTTTTGTCTTTTGAATTCTTGGACGTTCCAATATTATTTCTCAAGTTGCATCGCACTGTATGCTTATCGGTCTTCTCAGTGTGCGATTTCCCTGTGCTTCTTCGTCGTAATCCAGTGCAATAATTCATAACAATAACGTGACCATATGCCATGACTTTTTTTTAATGTGCTTCTTGCCGCTCCCTTTCCGTTCCAGTGAACTTGCCAGTATCTAGCGTCAACAAGTTCATAGACCAAAACCGTCATGACATTAGCTAGGCAGTGGGCGCGGGCAAGCGTCTCGGTGTGCGTTTTCTGCTACTCACCGAACATCGCACAGTCCTGACACCATAGCAGAAATCTTCCTCGCACCTGTTTGCTGCATACCGGAGTTGTAGGTGATGGCTGTCTGCCACTTCTAAGTTTCGCGAGTCAAGCTTCATGTGGCTCTTTGTTCTGTGGCTACGTGTGAATAAGGCTGACACCAGGCTCCACTGCGTACGTCCGGCACAACGGCACCGAGCAGCAGCCTACCATGCTGCACGCTTCCAAAGGCAGCCACTACCTATTAGAGTACTTTCAAATGTTGTCAAGCTGTAAAGCCTCACCACTTAATCAGAACTGTAGCACAGGTGGCACTTTAAACTTTCATTTTCAGCTCGCTTCAGTGCTTCCAATGCAGCCGATGCGGCCACTGTGTCCACGTGACCTCTCATATGTCACGTCACGCCGATGGTGGCATGAGATTTTCCAGTGGTGGAGCTCGCCCCCAATATCCAGAGCTCCTCAGGCACACATATCCCTGCGTGTTCTCTACAGCAACGCTATTCAGCTGTGACCAACGTTGAGCAGCGGATATGGCTTACTCCAATGAGGAAAGGGAGGATATGGTTTTGGCTCTAGGTGCATCAATAGACATAGAAGGCGTGCACTTTAGCTATTTCCACACTGGCATCCAGGTAAGCATCTGAGCTCAATGATGATTGTGCATGCATATGAAACGCTGAGACAGACTGGGACTTTTACGAAGAAGCAACATAAATCTTCAATCCTGGACGAGGACGTGGAGATAGATACTGTGTCAGTTTTCTTCAGACCCACATGCAAGTGCTCGTAGTGTGGGTGCTGAAGCTGGAGTGCCAAATTCTTCAATGTGAAGAGTACTTAAGAAGAGGCAGCCTCATCCATACCACATGCAGCTGCACCAGATGTTGGAGCCCCGCTATTTCAAAAATCGAAAGCACTTTGCAAACTGGATTATAATCAAGGTGGAAGATTATCTTCCGCCGGGCTTTGCCAACAAAACATGGTGGACTGATGAAGCTACCTTCTCATGTAATGCCCACGTGGACATCCACAACACTCACTATTGGAGCAACGAAAACCCTCACTGGGTTTTGAAGACATTACCAATATCAGCGGTCGGTTAACGTGTAGTGTGGAATTTACGGTGGCACTATCATTGGCCCCCTGTTTTTTAATAACATGCTTACAGGCGAAACATATGAATGACATCCTTGATGGGGCGCCTGAGGATTTTCTTTGCCGAGTTCCATTGGCTAGGATCAAGGATATTTGGTATCAGCATGATGGTGCTCATGCACACGGCAGCAGCAAAGCTTGCAAATGGCTGCATGAATTATTCCCGCAGCAGTGTATTGGACAGCATGGGCTCATTGCTTGGCCAGCATGGTCGCCAGATTTAACTCCCTTGCTTTCTTTCTCTGGGGCTACATCAAGGATCAAGTATACCGGACACCAACTACAACATCAGAGAACCTAAAAGAAAAAGTAAGACAAGTTTGCAACTCCATCCCTGATACCATGATCAAGAACGGCTTGGAAAATGTGCCTATGAGATGGTGACCTCTTCGAACACGCATTATAATCGAAAGGCACTTTTTGGATTGAAGGTCACTGCAAAATCATTCCGGCCCTAACGCCGCCTCCCCGCCCAACCCCATTACACTCCACCGGCAGGCCGCCAGCTCATGTCCATTTCAAGAATAAAAAAGAAATAAAGCTATCTTCTTGTTCTCTTTCGTCTCCTTAGATGCTTTATCGCTTCGGCACCACTCAGCCAGCAGCATGCATTTGTGCCGTCATGCGATAAAAGCCGCACGCCCAGATACCTACACCAGACGTAACGCCCTGTCACGGGCCAGTCTCGCTGCAGCCGACGTCTTCATCCATCGCACGCTTGAGAGCAAGCAACACAATAACAGTGCACCATTGCCCCGTCACATGGTATTTTTTTATATTTCGCAGGCTTTCTTTGGAATGCGGAAGAAAGGAGCACGTGAGATATATCGTGTGAGTGTGTGTCCTTTTTTGGGGGGGGGGGGGGGGGGACTTCGAGAAAGCATTTGATAACGTTCCTCATGAACGCCCGTTTCTAAAACTTTCATGCGTTAATTCTTTTGCTTTTGAATGGATTTGTGACTTTCTAACTAACCGCCAGCAATTCGTGCACGCCAATAAACAGTCTTCTGCCTACCTTCCTGTCAGCTTGGGCGTGCCTCAGGGCACGATCCTAGGCCCACTATTATTCCTAATATATATCAATGATTTACTGAGTGATATTTCTTCTAACATCACACTTTTTGCAGACGACTGCATGCTACATATATCGTCCAATTAACAACCTGTCTGACATTCACTCCCTTCGGTCTGACTTTCAACGGTTCGAAATCTGGTGCAACGAGTAGCTCATGTCACTAAACACAAATAAAACATCACTACTTTCTTTTCATTGCCAGCAATATTACTCATCACTGAATTATTTGATCTATAACTTCGCAATTTCATGTGTAAGTGCGTACAAGTACGTAGGTGTTCATTTGTCATCACATTTAAGACGGTCCTTTCATACAATGCACACTACTAATGAAGCTAACCGCGTTCTTGGTTGTTTACATCGTAACCTTTATCTACCACATCCTTCTGTCCTACTTCTCGCCTATCACACAATAATCAGACCAAACTGGAATACACATGTACTGTTTGGGACCCTCACCAATGTAACCCTAATAAAATGCTAAAATCTGTGCAGAACCATGCAGCCAGATTCATTTTCTCAGAATGCTCATACCATTCTAGTCTCACCGAACTAAAATCTCGTGCAAACCTTGGAAGTCTTTCAGCACGCCGCAGAATAGCACGTCTGTGCCTATTGTTCAAGTTTTATCACACGTCACCTTGTACTCCTGCCATCAAGTCAGCACCAATCACGAAACAGCTGTATACCCACCATCTGCTCGAACCACTGTGAATCTTTCTTCATTTTTTGTCAAAACATTGCAAGATTTCAATTACCTTCCCTCTGACGTTGCGCTCCTCTCCAGTAGCACCGACTTCAATACAGTAATAAAAAAAATTGTATATAACACTTAAAGCATTTGCAAATAGCCCACCCCTCATGTAAAATCCCTTTACTGGGGCCTTTGCGATATTGTAAATAAATAAATATTGCTTCTTTTTCATAAATGCGTGACCATCCACCTGTAGAAGACCGGCAGCTCGAAATACGAATGCCTTACAGTGTGAATGCCCCTGACACGCTTCGGCCTCCGCGGCCCCAACTCACGGGCCGCCCTGCTTCCAGCTTTGATCCTCCCGCACCCCTTGGGTGCCCTGGAGAACTTGCGCCGCCTCTTTTGTTATAATCTCAAGTGCTCTTCTGAAGCGTTCGTTTGCCGGTTACATGTCCCCTCCGGGAGCAGTGCTTGTAAAAAATCCTCCAATCTCTTGTCGCGACGATAAAAGTGGCCCGCGACTTTTATGCGACACCAGTCAGAACTTTGCTGAAATATGGAGCAGAATGACTGATAAGCGGGCAAGCTGGCACGAATTTGTGGCTAGGCTGTATTACATTGCGCTGCTCGGGCAGACGTATGAAAAATGTCAAGGTCTAGCACACAAACTGGTCGCGTCGATCATATTCGCTATGAGATGTGTTTTTTTTCCGTGTCTTAGTGATCAATTGATTGTGTAGCCGGTGTAGCGTGTTGCACACACGCTACACCGGCAACCTGGACAGCGCATAAACTTTTCTGAGACAGGTTCCGTGTAACGTGCCTTTAGTTGGGATGCATCATGTAACCACGCAAACGACAACGGACGAGGAAAGAAACACACAGGACAGGCGCGGATGTTTCATCGTCCGTTGTCGTTTTCGCGGTTACATGATGCATTCCAATATCGACCACCAACTAGCCCACCTCTCCCTGTTAAATATGTTACTTTAGTAGGGACAGCCGTCAAAAAACACGAGATGTACTCACCGAAGGCAAGGAGTACTGCCGGGTCCGGTGGCGCTCCTTCTTTCCAACTGATGAGTTGAATACTTCTTTAATTGACGCCTGCTGCGATATGAGACGGAAGGCCACATCCGTGTCGGCCAAAGCATTCACGGGATACACGTCCCACTTGTTATCGTCAACTCACTTCGCAAGGACGTGAGACATCTTACGCTCCAGCTGTCCGAGCAAACAAACGCACGTGCAGAGGCCGGAACATAAAATAAAGAACCAACTTGACGGGAGACAACTAACAAAAATACGTACGAAATGGCGACGGAAAAATGCAAACACGACGCAAACGAAAGAGATGGTATCAGAGTTTCCTGCTCACTTTTTAGATATGGCTGTGTTTGGCTTAAAATTATTTTTAAAAAAACTCATAACAAAAACTTGAAACAAAACTTTAATAAATGTTTGCGGCCCTGTAAGCCACACACTATTGCCTAATACTATAAAATGCATTTTCCAGACCTACCTCTTGGATACGCTGATCTAACGTTTCACTGTTGAGTCATTGAGCGTCGAGGCAGTTGACCGTCTGGCAACGCTTTAGGTTTTCTAGCCAGCGGGTGCACTACTACGTGATTGTATGACTACTCCGCTGTACCCCGCATTCGCTGTTCGCTATGTTTTACTTGGGTGTTGCGCTCTATATTTTATCGTAAAGTAATCGTGCAAGGCCCAGCGCCGTTCACGAATAATGTCGCCGAGAAGACAATTCGGAAATTACTTATGGGACCCGTCCATCGACGTGCCCATACGCTCAAAATAGGTTCAAAAACGTTCATCAGTCGGTGCTTCGTCTGCCGCGTTGGACAGTGAACTGGGTTCTACTGATGCAAGTGACCAGAGTTTCTGCGAAAACGAAGCAGACGCTGACGCAGGCCACATCGCACCATTCCCTTCAATTGACGCTGCAACTGAAGACTGTCATCCATTGAAAAGCACGCATGAAACCTTGTCTACCTCGTCGTCTGAGAGCAGCGAATCGGAATGTGACGCTGATTGCGCTGACGTGTATCCTGACCCCGGCGAGCAGCATTTTCCGAGAGGCTGGAAGGTTGACTTGGTAAGCGTTGTGGTGTCAGGCGTAATTTCCAGATATTATTTTGTTGCTGTGACGTCTTATTTTGCCCCACTGTAACGCCTGCCGCAGGTTATCTCCTGAAGCTTATGCAGCGTAGTGACCGAGTCATATAGTGAAAATATTGAGGTGATGGAATGAAGTAGGGAGCGTACCGATGCGATCATTGCTCGCAGCAGTTATTTCTCCCAATTAAGGAGAAAACGACGCTGTTAAATTCATATTACTGATGTAAACACAGTTTACACCAGTAAACTGTGTTTACTGATGGTAAAGCATTAGTAAACCGGTGCTGGTAAAGTGGAGCTGAGGCAGAAACAGAGCACCGCAGAGCCTTAGAATACGTAATGCGCTGATGGAATTTCCTAGGGTTTTCCTTTAACGTTCAGGCGTTATCTTGGCGCCTGTTCTAGCATATATACATGCGTGCGTGTGTGTGTGTGTGTGTGTGTGTGTGTGTGTGTGTGTGTGTGTGTGTGTGCGCGCGTGCGTGCGTGCGTGCGCGTGTGTGTGCGCGTGCGTGTGTGTGCGCGCGTGCGTGCGTGTGTGTGCGTGTGTGTGTGTGTGTGTGTGTGTGTGCGCGCGCGTGCGCGTGCGTGTGTGTGTGTGTGTGTGTGTGTGTGTGTGTGTGTGTGTGTGTGTGTGTGTGTGTGTAATTTTGTCGTGTTGTGGCCAAAGCCTGCTTTTTTGGGGGTTGTTTGCAAATGAAGCACTCAAATCTTCCTTGAACATCTGTCGTTATTTAATAGTACTCCAAAAGTACATGTTAAAAATATCTGCTGTCCCGAAGCACACATTTCATGGCAAGACAGTGCTTAGTCTCACTGTGCTGCATGTACCATGGCTGCTTTAAAGAGGTTTCTTTGGTGGCCATCTGGTGTTCACCATGCACAGTTGGCATCTGCATTATGTCGAGGCAGGTTCACAAAGTAAAAGGGGTAGCTTAAAATTGTGCATTAAAGTTGGTTGCCAGGTTAAGTAACATGTTAGCCAGTATAAACTCAGTGCCACAAGATAACTCATGAAGCCCTTGTCATGGCAGGACTTTCTGTCCAATTTACTGTGCAGGTAACAAAACAGGCATCTACAAGTGTATGATTGTAATGTTGTACTTTTTCTAACACCACCGTTGTTTGCTACCATTCCTCTCTGCTTAGGATGAAGACCTGTTTCCTGGAGCCAAGCTTACGAAAGCCGAAAGCCTCTTAATGGTCATGGCCCACAGCTTGCGCCATGGCTGCTCAAAAGAAGCCACCGATAGCTTACTGCAGCTTCTCAGAGCTCACTTGCCAGAAGGTGTCGCGTACCCAACATCAAAGTATACTTCTTTTTTGACACTTTGCCGGATCCGAAAAGCAGTATGCTAAGCACTTATACTGTAGTGTGTGCTCTGGGTATATTGGTGAACTACCAGAATTACCAGGAAATGATGTGGTTGGCAGTCAGTGCAATGTGAACTATGCGAGTGGCAGCTTACTGAAAAGCTCATCATTTTTTCTTGTAATGGATCTGAAGGGCCAAATTCCAGATGTGTTACAATCAGGAAAGCTGCAATACAGTAGAACAGGCACTTCCTTTGATGTGTGTGACATCACAAAAAGATATGACTACAAGTTGCCTGTGACTTCGAATGACATTACATTGACATTGAATACTGACGGTGTGCCCCTTTTCGAAAGTTCTGATGCGAGCATGTGGTCTCTTCTTTTGATCATTAGTGAACTGCCATGCAAAGAATGTGCACAGACTCTTTTGTTGTCTGGGCTGTGGTTTGGCGCAGGGAAGCTATCAATGAACTCTTTTTTGATACAGTTTGTGAAAACAATGAATGAAATATCATCCACTGGAGTTGTTTGGAGGGACAGCAGGGGTGTATCGCACACGTCAAAGACATTTCCTGGTCCCCGTACAGTAGACAGCGTTTCCAAATGTGAACTAACTAGTATGACACAATTCAACAGTGCTTATGGTTGTGCATCGTGTGAGGACTCTGGGCAGGTTGCCTCCACATTCTGGAAGTGGAAATGTAGGCGGTACCAGAGGAAAAGATTGTTGCTGCAACAATACGTCGAGCTGCAACGGGAAGGGTTTTGTCGCGTGTGTCTGCCAAGTGCTTCTGCAAACAAGCTCAGAACACGAGCCATTTTTGTACCATGCACAAAAGGCCGTGCAGGCCCCTAGTTGTGGCATCAAAGTAGCAAGTGTGCTGACACTTCTTTCATTTTTTTTTTCATTTAGTGAGGCCTTTGTAGTACACTACGTGCATGCCGTTTGTTCTGGTTTTGTTCGGGCAACAATGTTTATGTGGCTGAAGTCTAGACAGTGCCACCGATTTCATCTATGCCGACATCTTCCTGATGCAGACAAATGTCTTCTGAGCCTCACCCCCATATGGGAGCTCACGAGGCTGCCAAGGTCTTTAAAGGACATAAAGGAGTGGAAAGCTGCCGGTTGGAGGAATTGGCTGCTGTTTTGTTTCCTGGTCACATTAATAGGACGCATTCTAGAAAGACAGTACAACCATTAGTTGAAATTTTTTGTGATCATGCATTACCTTCTTGACCCTTGCATCTGCATTCAGGAGCTTGCTACAGTTAGGAGAAAGATGAAGAAGTTTCTTCTTGAGTACCAGGAATTGTACGGTATCAAGTACGTGACATATAATGCTCTCCTCTTTTGCATGTTGTCGACAGTGCCGTAAACTGGGGTCCTTTGTGGAGTCACCCTCTTTTTCCATTTGAATTTATGAATGGTACACTTAGACGCTAAGTCAATGGCATCAGATATCCACAATTTCAGATTGCCAACTGTAGCTGGCAAAATTAGATGTTTGCGTAATATTTTGTTTGAGATAAGTGAGTGATAGTTGTCCAAATGGCATGGTGAAGTAACATTTTCCTTAAACTACATAATAAAAGATGAGTAATATGAGATGCCATCAAAGGGCTTTAGACTTGCTTTAGCTATTCGCTGTCTGGAAGTTGCTCACAAGACCTTACAGTCACTTTCATCGCTTGTTACAAAATGAATACTGCAGCTGCATTTTGATTTTCCAACACCATAGAAAATGTTACATTACCTTGCAACAGAGTTCAGTTTTGTTGGAAAGCTCTATGGACTCTTTTGAATTAAGCACATCCTATTTAACCATGCTTGCTTTTGTTAAGTTATTACGTGATGTTGTGCCACATTTTTATGCTTTGTTATGATGTGTGCTGTGAGCAAAAGTGATATATACAGATTTTTTTCATGTATAGTATGCTTTTGTACACTTTTACGATGCCTGTAAATAATAAAGAGCATTATATGTCTGGTTCCTTGAGTAATCGCTGCTTGGGGGAGTAGCACACAGGTTCACGAGTGGCCCCTCATATTATCACAAGCAATACGTTGGAATCATGGGGTGGCACAGAACATGCGCTTCATTTTCTCTTCATTTGCTTATCCACGTCTGCAAATCTGAAAATTGGTGCAGCAACACTGTGTGGCCAACAGCAGTCATCATTTGCATGCTAGATCTAACTTGCAAAATATAGGTCTATTGGGGAATATATTATAAGTCCAAACAGTGTGACATATTTCAAATGAGCTTTTTCCTATGAGGACAAAAACACGTTTCTTATTCGACAATCACTTAGTGAAATAGCTAGGGTAATTCAAATGCACACTTGCAGCATGCTAACAAACATCATTAAACAGCATTGCACTTGTATCAATACAAGCAGGGTGCTTGTAAATCTGCATATAGACACTTGCATTTAATAAGAAACAAGCAGTGCAATAGAGTGAGAGGTGCATTTTCTTTCATATTGTAGCAGACGGCTATCCTGACTCCCTTTAGGATAGGATGCATACTCATACTGTAACGAGTGTGACCTAGCTGATCCTCGGGCAACAATCACGATGGTTGTCAGTAATTTGCAGATAGTTGCTGTTGCCTTGTTGTAGTGTGCCTGTACTCTATCCTAATTTACACCTCTGGAATATTAAGAAAACATGGATGCCTGTTGAGAAAATGTAGAGCAGAAAAACATGGACAGACAAAAGAAACTAGATGACAAACAAGCATTCGTATCATTCTTTCTGTCTGTGTTTTCTCTGCTCAGTTTGTCAACATGTGGAACAACAAACCCAAACAGCCAAAAGCTGAAGAACGCCTGGCTTTCGTCATTCCATCTAATACCTGGTGTCACAGAGCCACTTTCGATTGCAATCAAGCCTGATATGAATCAAATTTCTTGATTGCAATTGACAGTGACAGCTGATAACACTGTCCAATTAAGTGATCCTCATGGAGTTTCAGGTGTTCCAGGTCCAAGGGACTTGTCAAATTTGTCTAATGTGCTGTAAAAATTTCAACATAAAACATTTTTTAAAGGAAAATATTTCGTTTGTCATTGTGAATAGGGCCGTTATCATCAGCTGATTGTATGACACTGTTCTCGACATATTCTTGCTCCTCATTATTATTCGCTCTATTATGCTATTCCTTCATTCTCTCAGTTTTCTGTTTTTTTTTTCTGTTTTCTGATTTCTATATTTATGATTTCAGTAGTCTTCAGTATGTAAACAATTGTCCTAAAAAAATTCAATCCTACTTATAGTGCTTGGATCCACACTAACCTTTGGCTAAGCATCGAGACACTGTATCAAACAAATGGTAGTCAGCCTATGATCGCGATAAAGAGGCTCGAACGCGATGCGCGTATTATTGATCCTAATGGAGCAAGATCACGATTTAAAGCGACTATATGGTACCGGTCAATTGGAAATCAATTGGAAAGCATTCAACGGAAAAATCATTGGCAGTGCACAACGGAAATTCCGTTGAACTCTCGTTGTGGTGAGTCAACTGGTGTTGAAATTCCATGTACTTTGACTTGACTCAATTATAGTACAACTAATCGGCAATGGAAATTCAACACCCATTTTCGTAAGGGCGTGCGTGTGCCTGTGCGGCCTAGAACACAGCGAACACACGAGCCTAATAACAAAGACCGCGACTCAAGATATTGCGCAGCGTATCGCGCCTACAGATGTACCAAGGCGCGTTGCCCCTATATACGTTCACATACGCGTATATTAGCATCTGACAAAGGATACTCAGCTAAGTAGCTGACGAACGAGCGTGAGAGTTTGTTTTCGTTCTCGATGAATATTGCACCACCAGGAAGATGTTCGGTGCATAAACTTTCCGGGCCGCGCACAGCTTGCCGACAGCAATAATCAGAGTACAGCGGTCAAAAGCGAATGCCCTCCAGGGAACACAGTTCTCCTCAAGTGCGCTACTAAAGAACACAAACGCGGAGAACGCATAATTCCTCGCCCAACGAGCGACGTGTGCCATACCAACACACAGGCCACGACATAGGGCGCCTTACAGTAAAGTATTTGTATATATGCACAAGGCGGTTTCACACCGATCGGAAAGCAGCGCGATAAACATGGCGAAAGCTTCTCTGTTTTCTTCGCACTTGCGGGCCGCGTCTGAAAGGCACGCAGTCATAACAAGTTATGGATGCTTCGTGCCGTATAAGAGGTTGAAAGGTTATTGAGTATGGCGGCATGCGTTTGGCAAGGCTATTGACCGTTTTAGGATAGTGGCACGAAAAAATAAAATAAAGAAGCCGGGACTTTATTCACAAGCCAGGCGCATAGGGGCGAATAAAAAAAGACGATTTCACGAAGACAGCCATTTATTCACTATAGTTGAGCGCACAACTGTTGTGCTTGTAGAGGACCAAAGAGCGGATGTGACATACCTGGGTTATATTTAATGAAACGTTCCAGTAACACTATTTAAAAGAATGTATAAAGAATCTGCAAGGAAGCTATATTCCCAAAAGTCAAGCTATATCCAATAGCGCGCTCCATCTTTCCGCGCGCGGTTATTTAAATCCAACTTCAACTTTCTAACTGCAGCAAACTACAATTGCGGTAGTTTGTAACAATGGCATAAGCATGTTTTAACATGAGGTAAACATGGAATGTTTGACTGTTCAATTTTACCGCGTATACGTGCTCGTATGGCAGAACCTCTGCAGCATCCTTAAATGTCTGGCGTGCTGTCGAGGTGTCTTTCATCAACCCTCATTAGAACAAATTACTTGAACTGTGTGAGTTTCTGTATTCAAAATTAAGCAGGTACGATCACCACTGTGCCATAGGTGCAACAGGCGCGAAGTCGTGGCCACTTCACTTGCAGGCTATTAACATTAGAAGCAAAAGCCGTAATGTCAGCCTTTGTCATCCCTTAAGCTGCAACCAGCGTTTAGCACGTGGACTACGGCTGCCTGTGAATCTGCGCAATGCACACACTCTTAACCTTCCTTAGAGGCACTGGTCTCCGTGAGATACTGTCTGTCGAGTGTTCTTGTGTGTTTGCGTACCATTTCAATTTTCATCATTCCCATCTGGAGTACCATGCTTATAGGCATGCCGCCTGGTAAACCTCTTCAGGATTCAATAAAGAGAAGTCTCTCTCTCTCTTGTCTTTTTCATTGCCGTGTCGCCGTATTTAAGCTTTCCCACACCTCGCTTTCTTGTTATCCAAGCATGCAACGTATGTCTCCTCTTTCCACTAAATATTTCCTTTAATACTCCAACCCTGTTTGCGGACTAGACCGATAGTGCAAAGAAGGATACATGTTGCGGGCCATTGAAATGGCATTGATGATGATCCTGGAATTGCTTGAGCGTTGCCCGTCCTTCAATGTTCTCTCCGGCAACTTGCAAGCGCAAAGTTCGTAGAACTTTGTTCACGCGGTGCTTGAAATCTTTTTGGGTTACATTTGAGGGTGTATAGTAAGAATAACAAAATAGTATGATTCAGAAACGTTCGAGGTTCAATCAGAAATTCGCACATACGAGTGCTTCTTTGTTTTGGGATGTTGAGCTCTTATCTCCAAAATCCGTAGACGGGATTGCGCGGATTAACAATGTGCAGTCGTGATCAATATGAGCTACAACACAGCGCCCATGGAGCCTCTTGGAGCCTCTTCGACCACGGGCACCATGCTCATACTCAACGCGACTGTATACTTGAAAATGGCAAAGTTTAGAAGCTGAGTTCAACTTCGCTACTGACTTTACAGTTACACCGTCCAGCTCGGCAAAAGGTATAAACTGGAAGTGCAGATTTTGTACCAGCTTAACTGCGAATCCTCCACAAACAAGAACGCGGCCTCATTCTAAGCCTGCTATATATATATTTGAAGTCCCAGGCACGCGAATGGTAGTGTCTGCCTGTCTGTAGCCTCTCCGTCAGATTCAAACACCTCTACAACAGCGATCGGCTACATTCGATATCAGCTCCCGTTATAACGAAATCGCTTCTTTCCGAACAATTAACGCTGCAGTAGCTAGTTCGCATTGGCGCTCAACACCGCATATTAATTAACTGTAGTATTTGTCGAAGACTTGCGAACTTTTCTTCACACTATCCCCAGTAGGCACCAGCTCACGACAGAAAAAGAGAAGAAAAAGAATACTGAACGAAACACGAGCTCGAGCCATGTCCCCGCGAATTCAGCGCGGCCGCGCACGATCGCTACCGTCGCATCAGCATCCACGCGGAGAGGAAGGTCACGGGGCCACGCTTACACGTATCAGCAGGCCACGCAGATAAAAAAAAAAAGAAAGGGAGAGAGAGAAAACGCCACGCAACAACGCGATATACCACATCCCCATCGACGTGGTAGGCCCGTCATCGCGCGACCAGCAGCCCGGCGCGCGACAACGAGGTAACGCCAGACCGACGCGACGCGACGCCGCCGCCTGTGTGCCGGCGTCGGCGGCTGCAGAAAAAACACGGCGGTGCTCGTCGCCGCTCCAGGCAGCCATCGCCTATCGGCCGGCGCTGGCTGTTTTGACTAGCGCATCTCGACTCAGGGTCAGGCCGGGAGATCACTTTCCTAGGCGGAGGGACGAGAGAGGGAGGGGCTCGTTTCTGCGGCGCGCAGCGCTGCCAATGGACGCGCTTCTGTGTACGCGGGCGCGCGGGCGTGTACACAGTGTACGTCCAGTGTGC
The DNA here is from genome assembly GCF_038994185.2 of Dermacentor albipictus. Lineage (NCBI taxonomy): Eukaryota > Metazoa > Arthropoda > Arachnida > Ixodida > Ixodidae > Dermacentor > Dermacentor albipictus. The sequence goes on along the minus strand of NC_091825.1, from coordinate 101,607,824 downwards.
GCGGTCACGCCATGTCCCCCGAGATTCGAGCGAACGCGAGCGTGCGGGACTGCTTTTTTTTGCAATGCGAACACAGCAGAAAGCGCGACGCGCGAAACCGACACCATCGCGCCATCGGCGCCACTTGCAGGAACTATGCCGTATGGGCACACAGCGTGGCGTCGGTCACTTATATCTACAGGCTGTTCACATGCAAAAAAAAAAGAAAGAAAAGAAACAGCCCCCTAGTGCCCACACTGAATACTCATTAAAGACTGTCTGTCAGGCCTTCTGCTATGACACGTACATGACTCATGGACTCACGCTGCCAGGGCACCTCGCGCAACGAAGGCACTTTTAACCGTCGTTATCGACACTGGTCTCAATGAGGCACTTATGTTCTTTAGGTTACGTGACGTGGTGGAGTTTTGTACACGTCGTGTGTATCTGTGGCGTGCACTGTGCGAACCACTTCATTTCAATGTATCCATTTGGAGTAGCACGCTAAGCATGCCATCAGGCAGTACACCGCAACGTTCATTTAAAATATACTACATATCGACTTTGGTTGGGCGTTGCCTTTACTAAAGCCTATGCATTCCGCATAGGTATGACCGACAGCCCAACCTGTGACCACTACGGCCTTGAAGAATCAATTGGCCATATCTTGTGTGCCTGCCCGCAGTACAGTCGACAGAGGGCATGCCTTCGCCATGAACTTGACCAACTGGATGACCAACCGCTATCCGAAAAAAGAATTCTACAACATCGAAAGGACCTACCGTCACAGAAGAAGGCCGTGGAAGCGCTATTTGCGTTTTTTACGATCTACCGGCCTGTGTGAACGACTTTAACTGGAACACCTTTTGTGTGTGTGCCTCCATCTGTGCGTGTTTTTTTTTCCTTTTTTTTAGCGTTTTCCTCTGCCATCTTTCTAACCCCTATCCCCCATCCCCAGTGTAGGGTAGCAAACCGGAGACTCATATCTGGTTAACCTCCCTGCCTTTCCTCTTCATTCTCTCTCTAAAATATACTAAGCAGCTCGTATGCCAAAAGCGTATAGTATACTATCAGATGTTTGTCAAACAGTATAATGGAGATACACAGTTATCAAAGACTACCCACCTAAGAAAAGCAGTTTTCATGAACGCAAAAGCTTGTGAATGAAAAAATAACAAAGATTTTCGTTTATTACGAGTGCATATAATTGGCCTGTCTTTTTTTAGCATAGAACCTGATTTACGAACACATTTAGAGCACCAAGTAATTTCCACACAGCGGAATTTATGTTCTAGAATGCAACCTGCCGAAAGCCCATCGCTTGCCCTCTCCCTCCCTGTCACCGGTTAAGTGCGTGCCCCCCCCCCCCCATCTCTTCCGAAAAAAAAAAATTCTGGTTACGCCACTGACCGAGCAAATTTACAGAAGCGCAACAACATACTATGCAACTGCATGCTCCAAACGTCACGTCACAAGCTACATAACGTAGTGCCTTGCGCTGAAGTTAACAATGCTACCTTCAGGTCTAACGAAAAATTACTGAAAGGTCCAAGCCCGCGCGGATCCTCCCGTTGCCTATACGAGAGCACCACTTAATTAAATATACATACTAATATGTGATCCGTTAATAAAAATTGAACATCAAAAAGTAACTTCTGAGGTTTTGCGCGCCGGAACTAGGATATAATTATAAGGCACGCCGCAGTAGGGGGACAGGGTAACTTTTAATAAATGTTACCGCGTTGCGTTGCTTAGGTCGAGATGGCGAGTTTCATTACCGGCCGCAGGCGGCCGCATCTCGGTGGGTGTGCAACGTAAAAATGCCTATGTACCGCGATTTCAATGCATGGATACAGAACTCCACGTGGTGCAAATTAATCTCAAGCCCTCCACTGCGGCGCCCTCGATCATACCCTACACTAGACAACTTCGCAGGACGTTAGATCACGTAATTTAACCGTAATACAGATTGGCGGTTACGCTCAAAGGGCGCAACACTGGTAGCGATAGCAAGGTGCAACGTTGCCCTTGAACTGCTCGGACGGTGTTCCAACTGCACGCGGATGCGTCAAAAAAAAAAATGTGGCACCCTTAAGAGCTGTGCCACGCCGTGTGTAGTGCCTGTAATAACATCACAAGGACGCCGCTGCTCTGTCCGAGAAGAGCAGCGCCAGAGAAGTTACAACTTTGATATTGTGAGAAGTAATGTTATTTTGTACTTCTTCAATAATCTATGAAGGCATAAGATAAAAGGCATTTACTGAGAATTAAATTTTTGCAGATTATTGTTAGGGCGCTGCCAATTCTTACGAATGTTCTGAGGAATAATCACTGAAGAACGCAAGATGTGGTCTGAGAAACTTTGGCTGTTCTATATTATATCATCTATCTTAAAGAAGGGAATTGCGCTAAAAAAGACACGGACGAGTAATGACATGGACGGGCGCATTACTCGTCCGTGTCTTTTTTAGCGCAATTCCCTTCTTTAAGTATGTACGACCGACACGCCCAACAACGTGCTCTCCTGAATTACATCATCTATCTTCCATATACTGTGCGTACCCGAGAATAACTTTCAGTGTTCTACTTTGGTCTTTAAATTTGTCCTGTTGCTCTCCTTCTTTCCTTTTTCCTGCCCTCCTTCTTATCTTCTATTTCTGTGCTGCTGTCACCTCTCTTCAGAAGAGTAGCCAGGCGTTGTGCCCCTTCCGGTGGCAGTTGCCAGCCTGCTCCTCGCTCTCCCTTTCCTGATACCTGTGTATATGTGTTCAAAACAAATAATAATGATAATAATAATAATAATAATAATAATAATAATAACGACGAAGGGAAAGCTGCGGCGCCAAGTAATCGGCCAGCGTTTGACAATGCTTTTGGTTGCTCGGAACAGACGCTGAATCGGCGCAGCTTCCACGTGCGACGGTTTCGCGTTTCCCTATAGACCCGGAAGGGAAAAGCCGCAAAATAAGTAAACCATTACACTCAATGGTGTTTTCTGTCTTATTTAACTGTTGCTAGTAAGGTGTTTGTGTTTTGTCTTCCCCAGCCTAAACGAACGTGGATTAAAGACTTTTCAGAAGCGCTGTCACTTGTGCGCGCTTTGCCTCCGTAGCTTTCCCTTCATTGCCACAGAAAGTTGTCCGCGAGTATAGATAAACATAAGGCATACATGTACATGAATATATTCTAAACATCACGACGACGCCGACGGCAAACAATTCACGTGGAGTGTTCATATAATTGCTATCGCCATAGTAACAATAAAAGCTACCGTCTTTATAGAATGCACGGCTTGTCAAAACGATGGCCTGTGGCGAAAATTCGCTTCGAGTGTCCATATAACTGCTATATCGTTATAATAACAACAGAAGTTACCGTTCTCTTAAAACGTACGGCTTGTCGCAAATAGTGACCCGTAGAGACGCTGGTATAGCGCCAGCCCGATCAGCCCGTGACGCTATAGGGGGTCACGTGAGCGCGTCGCCGACCGAAAGCCCTTCTCCGATGACCCCGAGGAAGGTCAATTTAGAGCGCGGGCGGGGACGAGAGGTCACGTGATTGTCGTCGGAGTTCGCATACAGCGCAGTACCGTCGGTTGCTCGTCTTTTCATAACGCAGGTAGCGAAAGAGAGGAGGTAAAAAAAAAAAAGAAAAAAACCGACGAAATAAAACACAATCGCAGACGCGGTATAGAACACGAGACCGACGCGTGCGCGCTGGCGGGCGCAGACAAACGAATCGAGCCAGGATTGGCCCGTTTTGGAGGAACGCTCGACTCACGGCCGTGGGGAAGGACGAGGACTGCGTGGCGGAGAGCGTGAAACGTCAGACACGCTCCGATGGACCGCCGCTATTTGCTCTATTCAGGCTCGGCAGGTTCCTTTTCTTTATGCGTTTTCCTCTCCCTCTGTTTTTATTTTTTTTCGTTTCTTTCTCCTCCTTTGTTCCGACGGCTGCCTCATAAAGTATGACACGATAACACCATAAAGCAGGTATATATACGCATACAGAGGGGTGCGCAGAGGGCTGAAGGCGAGGGCAGGTCTATACGAGACCTTGCAAGGGGATAACCCACAGTTCCGTGTTTTCCTATGTAGCCTGTCTGAACACCTGAGCGACGAAAGGTCCGACACTTGGTTTGCAAGAACACGGCGGCGCCTTTCAGGGACCGAGCAACAGCGCACGGAAACTGCTCGCAGAGGCGCTTCTTGCGACGATTCGCTCCGGGCTCGAGTGATACGCCAGAGCTGTCGCAAGTGCTCCCAGGAGCGCTGGTGGAGCAGTTACGAGTGCTACCGTTCGCCCACTGCAAAATACAGTCTAGTGATGAGCTTCTGTTAAAAAAAAGAAAACGCCCTTAGTCCAATAAAAAGTGTGAAATCCTAACCAGTCTATCACACGCGCGAGCCTTTGGAAGTGTCTCACATTCAGATGACGTGTCACTCCTTTTGTTTTCGACCAAGGAAAGCGAAAAAAAAAGAAAAAGGTAATCACTTATGCACCTCGCATTACAAAGGCTTACCATGCGTAGTGACGCTGCTATAACGCACTGCAATGCTGCAGAGTTCTGTCAATAAATTAGAAAACAAAAGAATCGCGTTCTTACGATTGTCATTAAGGAAGAACTTTGTGGTTTCACCTCAGCGACCGTACACAACTGCAACGAAATACGGCAGTTGCGGTGAAGGAGTCGTCGTATCACTTAGCCGCATACTACGAATAGGCTTGGCTGAGTTCTCGTGCACTGATGTGATGTCACAACTGTCAGTCTCGACTAATTATACTACACGAGCCGAGCGTCCACCCTTCGTAGTCCTTTTTCTTTTTTTCTTTTTTTTTTCCTTCATTTAGAGAGAAGCGAGTGGTGCGACCTTTTGTCGTCGTCGTATACACCGCCGCTTCTGTCGTCGTCCGTGGAAAGCGAGTGGCTCGGACAAGCGGCATCTCGCGTGACCCACGGTCAGTCGAGCGCCTGTTACGCTCGCCGGGCGCCTGCATCTGGACGGTATAGGAGCCTGTCCGCGAAGGCCCCGCATTTTGGACACACGTGCTGCTTCTTTTTTTTCTTAATGTTGTTATCTCTACCCGCTTCAAATCACGAGGGAGTTTCTGCGAATGCTCCCTCACTTGTGACGAGCGGCGCGGAGGGAACATCCGGTAACCGTGACGGCGGGTGCAGGATGCGGTGATTCGAAGTGGGTTGAGCCGCCTGCACGCACGCTCGCTGACGGTTGAAAGCGGTGCGACCCAGAAACTTTTTTAACAAAACTACCGCGTGCATGGTGCTCTCCTGAGCTCTGCGTTTGAGAAACGCACACGTTGCGAAATCGATTGCAGCAAAGGTGATAATTGGGAAATTCGGTCGGCTTTCAGTATTGATACATTTGCAGCGCTATTTGACGAGGCAGGACCAGAAGAGGTGCGCAAGAACATTCACTGACGCGCCAACTGGTAGAGAAGAGCTTTGATAATGCCGTATTGGCGCTGCCTCCATTCTTCTTTTTTTTTTCGTTTTGTCGAGGACATGTATACACATTTCATTACAGATTTTACGAGGTATCCAAGCACCTTTGACGTGTTGCTGCTCTTGTTCTTTACTCTGTCGCATGTGACTGGGCGTCGCATTTGCCAATGCCTATCCATTGCTAATAGGGATGGCCAACAAACCGTGCGGCGTGCAATTTGTGCGGGTGCGATGAGACTCTAGAGCACCTTCTGTGTCACTGCCCATTCTTTGACATACAACGACGTAGACTACAAGTTAAACTCAACCTGCTGGATAACGGAGCGCTCTCGTTAGAAAAGATACGTGGATCATGGTCGCTGCATTCTTACAGGCAAAAGGCCACAAAAGCCCTTCTGCACTTCGTGAAGAGTACCGGATTGTATGAACGCTTGTGACAGTGAATAGTCCTCTTCGACTGACTGTGAATGACTGACTATTACCTCTCTTTTCCCTCCTTATATATTATTTCCATTTCCCCTCCCCAAGTGTAGGCTAGCCAACCGGGCATGTCCTTGGTTAACCTCCCTGCTCGTCGTCGTCTCTCTCTCTCTCTCTCTCTCTCTCTCTCGTTCTGTGCTATTAAACTGAAATGCAATTGTGAAAATGGTGCTGCCGGGAGAATGACTGATCGCGAACGAACGCCTTCTCCACAATTATGTTAAAGCATGCGCATTCGTCGTGTAACTGAACGAAAGCGAGCGAGAAAACTGCTGTACCCAGCGATGCGTAAGCATGGCTGCAGGTCTTGTTCAGGAAAACAGTCCCTTATTTGCCATCGACTTCATTTTATTAAAACAATTTGTCATTCGTCAGTGGCGTCATTTCACTCAACTTACTCTATGCTAAGCGTGCATGATGCAATAACCGTTCGAACGACTTTCGAAGCTATAGGCGAAGAGCCTTTGCTGAGAGAAAGTGGAAAGGCAATGAGGCGAAGCCTAACATTTTGCTGCACATCCTACACTGGGGATTGGGAATACGGGCGACGGAAAAGAAAAGCAAGAACCACCTACTCTAAGCTAATATTGAGCCACGCAGGAATATTGAAGGCGCTCGCGCAGGCCCAATTGGGCACAGCGGCCAAATAAATTATTCATACATGGCCTGCGCGCAAGCTAAGGGAGTGCCCTCAGCCTCTTTGTTGCAGAATAAGTTTGGAAAAGTCAGGAAACGGCTGGTAAGATTACACGTGAGGCACCGACCCTGCAAGAAAGTGCTCACGGGCAGGCGCCCACTTTGCCACGACATATCGCGTGGACAGTTCAACACCAAGAAAAGTAACTGAGAACGCATCGCACTGAATCCCCGCCTGCGCCAAAAAGCGATCCCGCAAGGTGGGGATCAGCAGAAAAAATGCGTTGCGGAGCACTTCATGAGTGATTCTATCTGGCCTTTCGCGCCGCAGTATCTCATCACGTCGATGCGCAAAGCAGCAAATACAAAAAAAAAACCAAGAACAGAAAAAAAAAAGAATGCGATGGCGGCAGTCTGGAAACGGAAGGCGAGCGGCAAACAGGCAGCAGTGTCGCAGTCATCGTGCGGCTGTGGGTCTGTGGCAGGGCGGTTTCGGATACGATGGAGCACAGCCGAGGAGACAACACACCCTGAAGACATCACCGATTTGAGAGATGCATCGCCCGCGGAAAGCCCATCAACGGCTTTCCGTCTCCGTCACCCGCTGCCTTCGAACGACGAACATGACACAGGGAACAATCTAACCGCACACGGTTCCTCTATAAGACGATGCCGCGGGAGAGGATCTATGTAGGGTCGGTGCAGCCTAGACCGGCTGTGCGCTGTGCAAGATAATTTATCAATAACCTAAGAATAACCTAAGCGCTGCTCCGCGAGGGACAACGCTGGAAAATTCCACGACGCCTTCAACATTCGAACGTATACCCTCGCGTTAAGCAGTGTTAGCTTTGTCAATGTTTGAATAAAGTGGGTAAGAATAGTCTACTACAGGAACTATAATACGGCATTTATAGGCAACGTCACATATTGATTTGCATTACAGGAAGCGGCGGGTTCACAGTCAGATGCACTAATATTGCAGCTCATGCGTAAAATATCTGCCCCATTCAGAGTTTATTTTCACACTATATATAGTCAAGTTCTAGTAGCATTCGCATTGCGTCAGAACACTTTGGAACGTTCTTTAGTTTTCGGCCACGTACAGGGTTAAGCAATGGCACTTGACAACGCTCGGAACCACATAATAACTGAAACGTTACAACACCTGTCTGGTCATAATCATTCAAATTAAGTGGTGAAAAACCGGCATTTCCTGCTAGCCGCAAGGATTAGCATATGTACGAAGGTGAACAAGCGCGCAAAACGAAGCGTTCTGACGCTCACATTTTCTTTGTTCGTAAGATTCTGGCCGTAAAACTCTTCGGGCACCAAGACAGGCAGAGCCAGGATTCGGAGGGTCGTTACAGGTACGCCGACGTCATTACGCAGCACAACCAACAATTCCCTAATCTCTGGAACTCAGCACTTCTCGCACCGTTGCTAAGCAAGGAAGCGTAGCTACGTCCACTCCTGGACAACAGAAAGCACGCCCGCGGTATCGAGTCTCCTTTCGGGCGCGGACCAAAAACACGCACACACACCCGCCGCCACTCGGCAATGAACGCGCCCGTCGCACCAGGCCGACAGCGAACGAGGCTCTACGATCCGTGTTCCAGAACGCACCGCCGTCCCCTCCCGTCCGTTGACTCTCTTTCCTACACGCGCGAATCGTTCATCGCTTGCTCCTTCTTCTTCGGCGTGCCCACGCGATCCATCAAAACCCGCGAACGATCCCGCCTCCGCCGACTACCCGAGACGCGCGACCACCGCCGCCGACGGCGGCACGCCACGTTTATATTGTGTGCGCATGAATACTTCGACGGTGGTATTCTCTCTGTCTTCTTTTATTCTTTTGCGTGTCTCCATCTCTAAGAACCGCGCCATTCCACGTCCTGTCTGTTCGCCCTTGTACAGTGCGCGGCTGCAGTGTAGCAAAATAAGGAGACACACGGATCGTTAACATCTATACAGCGCCGCGCGTGCGATGTAACCGCTTTCGCCGTGCATTGTACGCCACGCGGTGGTTGGCCGCTTAACCGGCCTCGCACGGCGGCCAAAATGTGATCGATTCTCGAGCGAGACGGCGATCTTATCATTGTAACGCATGGTGCGGGAAAATGAAAACGAAAAAGGGATGGAGGGTGGACTGACTTATACGCGGTGCTTCTTGGAACGAGGTTGGCTCTGTCTTAGTTAAGCAAGGTGCTGCGTATAGCGCTCCCAGGAGGAAAAGGGTCCGCGGGCACGACGGAGTTCACCGAGCTTATGGAGCCACACGGAGGCCCGAACGTCTCGAGAAGACTGAAAATACCAAACGAAACGCATGCTCGCTTTCCTTGCGTTCAGCGTTGCGGTTCGCGGCGAGAAACTGTCCATTATTTCGAAACAGCGAGCTCTTTAACGCAAAAGCGTGCCTAATGTGGCCACTGACCCATGACGGCAACGGCCCTGTTTTTCCCTTATCGCTGCTCCATTACTTCGCGATAGATTGTTAAGGAAAACTGAAGCATACACGGTATACGCGGCACGAAAATGAGGTATTCGTTCGTTCTTCGTTCACGCATATGCCTTTTGGTTTGGGCCCTGTTCTTCGGCGCCAATTTCTTTGGCGCGAGCGGTCGCACCGAGGCCAAACTGACCTGGTTCCATTTATTGGGAAAATTGAGAATAAACTTCTTTCTTTGTCTCGTCTCGCGAGGATTAGATCGCACCGTAAGGACCAAAGTTTGGGCACCGATATGGGCCGTCGAGTGATCGTTAGCGCTTACGGAAGAGTGAACGGGAAGAATGAATGGGTGCGCAAGATTAGGAGTAAAGGAATGCGCCGGAGAGCGAATAGATGACCGAGTGCACAAGAAAGTGCGCGAATTAAGTAAATCGTATAGCCTATCACAATGTCATTTAGAAGCCGCGATGGGCGATCTCCACGTGCAACGTGCGGTTGGTGCAGCGTTGCGGGCTGTCAGTGGTGCCCGTGCAAAGATGAAGCGTCGGTCGGCAGGGATCGCGTATCGCGGTGTGCCGAACGGTTTTAGTGCGTGAGTAGAATGCAGTGAGTGAACAGAAAGAGAGAGGGAATCAGCAAATGCAGTGGAATGAAGTAATTGAATTAAGTAATCGAGTGAGAGAGTGGAAAACTGAGTAATTATGTGGAGTACAACGTCCCGAAGGTGCGCGGGGGGGAGGGGGGGTGATGAGGAATGCGGTACATATATATATATATATATATATATATATATATATATATATATATATATATATATATATATATATATATATATATATATATATATATATATATATATATATATAGTGAGTTGCGCAAGGCACTGCGGAAATGATAGGGTGGAGGTGCGCACTGCCAAGTGATTATATTACCGTGAGCCATAAAGCTAGTAACTTTCGGAACAGGCGCAGCGCAAAATGAGTAAAATTGCAGGCTTGGGTTAGGTGGCAGTCAGAGCTGTTCTTGACTTATTTCTGAGTGCTCGTTTTTCCCTCGAGCTGTTAACTTGTTACCAGAAGTTGCACGTTACGGCAGTGACAAAATACAGCGTATAGTTTGAGCAAAACACCACGATGAAGCCGGCTTAAAATTACAGCCCCAAAAGCGACGACAAATGGCCGGCGTGACGTACACGGCGCCATTTATCTCCCACCCCACCGCCACAGCGGACGAGAAAAAAACAGTGAAGGTCAAATTTATCAAGAGGACGACACAATGAGCATCCTTCACCTGACAGGGCGTCGAAAGGTAAACGAACTCAAAGAAAGCCGCAAGTTGGATACAGAGAGCAGAGACTCAATAAAGAATCAGAAGGGACTCAATAAAGAATCAAAACGTGGCGTAACGAGTGCAATGCACTCGCTCGTCGTTTCTCAAAGAGAACACCGACCGCGTTGGTCGCCATCGAGGAGCGCGAACAGCCATCGTTTGCCTTCACACGTGTGCATCGCAGGTCCCGTTAAGCGCGGCCAACAAAAGATTGTCTTGTGCTCTAAACGGGCTGTTCCAATAATAGCCGACGGTGCGGCCATCGCAGCCGCCTGAGCGGGACAAGGCGTCCCTTGGAGCACGCTGAGAAAAACGTAACTCATATAGACTTCGCAACGCGCAAGCGATGCCTCGAACTCTCCTGGCCCGCCTCGCCCAGATGGTGTGGGAAGAGTTGAAGAGAAGTGACAACTTGTACTTTGGATCAAGCCACAAATCACTTCTAGAAAGTCTAAAGCGTATCGCAACCCCGTGCCGTTTCTTTCAAACAGGAAAAAAATTATGGGGGTTTTACGTGCCAAAACCACGTTTTGATTATGAGGCACGCCGTAGTGGAGGACTCCGGAAATTTCGACCACCTGGGGTTCTTTAACGTGCACCTAAATCTAAGTACACGGGTGTTTTCGCATTTCGCCGCCATCGAAATGCGGCCGCCGTGGTCGGGATTTGATCCCGCGACCCGGTGCTCAGCAGCCCAACACCATCCACTGAGCAACCAGGGCGCGTTTTCAAGCAGGAAGGAAAGGAAAGAACAGAGAGCCGGTTTGCTACCCTGCACAGGGGTGTGGAGGAAAGGGACGTAGAGGGAACTAGAAGAAAGTAGAGAGAGCGAGAAAGAGGGCAAAATCAAGTGACCGACTGAGACCACGATCATCACATATTCTCGTAGCACAGGATCACGTTCAGCGCAATTATTGCCAATTAAGGCTAAATCCGTTTGGTCAGGTTTGTTGTCGTTAATCATATTTTTTTTTCTTTTTACTTACTCGTGAGTGTATTTGAGCGCAACAGCGCAAGCCTCGTAGCGGCAAAAATTACCTCTCACGCTTTTTCTTTTTTTGCCGTCGATACAGCGCTCCAGTTCGCATTTAGTATTGTCAACCTGGGATTAAATAAATCATATTTATGGCGCCGCCCAATCTACTGGATGGTGTTTCTGCACCCCTGATTATTTTCCATTCTTGTTTTCTTCGCGCTCTTATGTGCCAATTAGCGCGATGTCTCCGGCCTTAGCGACACATGATTGCGCCGCCGCTCTTTGCATCCCCATTTTCTTTATCGAGCTCTTTGCATATCGCGTAGAAATCTCTTTCCGTTCCCCTCCGGCGATATCGCGATGCTCTTCGAGAGCTTACTGTATTGCGGAATGGTGCACCGGTCCGTTTCGGGGCAGGGAGTCGAACCGTTCCTCCCGTCATGCCTCGCAAGCTACACATTACGCCGCACGAGCGCGTTACACACGCCGCTTCGAAGACAACTTAGTTGCAGGAAGATCCAGGCCGGGTCTTCCTTATCTTTGTCTGCACACGCTCTCTTCTCTCACAAAGCAGCAGCAGCAGCAGCAGCAGCAGCAGCCCGATATCGCTCCGCGAAGGCCGCATCGTGGCAGGCCAGATAGCGCAAAACGCGCGGATTATAAGGCGCCTCGCTCCATCTCGAATTTCAAGTTAGGGCGTCTCACGGTCGGTCGCGTCCTCTCCGATTTCGCTCGCCCCAGGCAGCGACCCACGCCTTTCGCTCGCGCTTTGCTTCTTTGACCACGGCCACCAAGGAGGAAGACCCGCGGACGGCCGCTCGCCGCTGTACGCGTCCATGAATTAAACCGAGATTTAACGGCACGGCGGTCTTGCTCCGGATCTTTTCGAGGGTTCCTGACCGCACGGATAACGACCCTTTCTTGCGCAGTTCGGTCTCCTTTTTTTGTTTGGTTTTGTTTTTGTCCTTTTCCTTCGTTGCCGGGCTCGAAGAAGATTTAGAATGTTCACTCGATCAGCCCCCCTCCCCCGACCCATCTCCAATCCCTCTTCCCATTGCCTCATGCCTGTAATGCGAGGACTGCTGAGGCTTTCGGCTTGTCGCTTCATTTCCAGTTTCGCGCGTTCATCACGATCCTGTTTCGTATGTTCACCGAAATTGGAACGCCAGAACACATTTCACCCCCACGGCATGGCTTGGAGAAGGCTAGTCTCTTACCCATAGCAAAAAAGAAAAGAACAGCGTTTCGAAAGCGATGGCTCACAGGAAGATCTTTTCGGAGTTTACGTTCTAGTTCCACCGTTATCGTCACTGGTGCCTTCGCTGGACACCTACGCAGCAAAGCAAGCGTTTAAGCCCCTTACATCGGCTAAACAAGAATGTGTCCGTGTGTTTAGGCGCCTGTAGATTTGCCTGTCAGATTCTGGGGCCGGTTTCATGAGCCTTTTCGTTAGGGCGCGGTTAGCCGGAGCACCGTCCTTTGTTTGCTAGCGCGATCAGTCAGCATGCACTGTCGCGATTATTTCACGCGTACATGAACGGGCTTGGCATAATTTCGGCACTCAACCGTGTATTGCAGAGGAGAGAGCAACTTAAAAGCTACGGTGTTCAGGACAGTTTTCTTTTTATTGTTTTAATTTTACCAGCCGTGAAATAGAGCTATTTTGCCCTCAGGAAGAGCCTCCTAACCCAAAATGTAATCTAAGAAGTCAGTGTAATAAATTATGAAATATTTATTTTTCGTTTAAACTTTTCGAACCTTCATTCCCAAAAATAGCGGTATGTACACTTTTCTTTCTCATTGTGATTCTCCTCTTAGTGATATGCAGCAACGGAGGGCGGAATTGTGAGTCAGCCCCTTCGTTAAGTACACGCTCCGGAAAACGGGGTGACGAGAGGGACTGATTCTTCGAAGAGACGAAGGAGCATTGGAGGTCGCACGTTGCAACGTTACGTATTTCTTTTTCTTTCCCCTCTTTCCACTTGATACCTTTCTTCTTTTTTCTTTCGTTTGGCATGATCTCTTCTAAACGCAAGGAATAGAATACCGTGCGTCCGTGCGTACATAAGCGTCCAGCCTGCATTGCATTCCAAGAATACTCCAAGCTTAGTTTTTGTCAGAAATCACTGCACTTCACTGAAGGAGAGATAGAGAGAGAGAGAGTCCGAACGCGAGAATCAACCAGGTTTTGTAGTTATCTAGTCTTGCATTGCGGGCTTGTTGGTATGGCGGCTTGAAGCAGTACTGCAGCGCATACAGACGAGTACGCAGGAAGGCACATGAAAGCGCCGTGTCTGCATCTTTCATGTCCTCTCTTGCGTACTCGTTTGTATGGGATACAATAGTATTCCACATTTTGTAGCATCGGCTTCGTGAACCGCTCGCCAGAGAAAGCTCCGTTGAGTTCACGGTTCCCGAGTTCCACCGAGTGAATAGGCACGAACTCCGAGAGATAGAGAAAAGGGAAGAGAGAACAGAAGAAACAGGGGATGTTCATAATAAATTCGTGAGGTTGGTTAGCCTACTCTGGGAGAAGGGCAAGTGGAATGGAAAAAAAAGGTGGGGGGGAAAGGGGGGGGGGAGAGGCTGCGAATGCGTGCTCGCAAACGGACAACAAAATGCGGTCAAAGGTGCTCTTCGATAACGCGCCATCGTTACAGCACGTGTACGAGTCCACCAGTCACTGCTTGAAGCCCATGTTGACGCCACGTCCAGTTACAGAACCAATGCCCACACGCTGGCATTACACGCGAAACGCTCCCTCGATGCCCTTCACACTGCTCCACGCAGCTGTGCCGAGCTTCGTCGTTGCCAGAGCGGCTATCCATGATTTTAACGCACATGGCTCCATGGGGCACTACTCTACTGCTGCGGAAGAAGAGTGACCACTGTAGTTACGAGGCCCGGCGTCGACCGAATGCATCTCTAACTTCGGCCACGGTAGACGGACGTACGCTGCCCTTTGTGCTAGTGGGCCATTGTAAATCACCATTAGAGAAGTGCCAATGGAAAGAGCGTTAGCGGGAGGTGAAAGGAAGAGGGACGGCTGAGTGGAAAGAGCGAGGGACATAGACAAAGAAGTGGAGAGGGAGGTGTTCCGGCCATCGGTTCATTTGGGCGGGGCCGCGCAGACAGTGGAGCACCGGCAGGACCCGGCGCTGACGCGGGTTCCTGCGGCGCGCAATTGCGACTAATGAGGAAGTGCTCCATTAGCACGTCCAGCTCACTCTCTCTTCCCTCGCTGCTCTCTCCCTCGCTCTCGCTCTCTGTCTCCCTCTCTGCCGGCCGCGGACGTGCGATGCAGCGCACGTAATTTAAATGCGAATCTTTGGTGGCCGCTGGTTACATTGGGAGAGGAAGGAGAGCAATGGGAGAGAGTATTGTCGGCTCGGCTAACCCCGGCACTTACATGTAGCTGTTACAGAGCAGTGAGGAGCGCGACCTTAACCTCAATTTATGCCTGTGGCTTCGACTACGCGGATGTTACTCTGGCGGGACAGGGGGACTACAGACGCTTAGAGACGCCAAAGAACAGGCCAAGTGCATGTTTGCGACAGCATCTGGGACAGATTTCACTTCGTCCTACGGCTTCTGTATATGCGCCTGAAGAATCGTAACCAATTGAGCTAGTCAGTAAGCTGTTGCATATTTAGCTGTATAGTGTATACGAAATCAACTGAAGATATAGCAGTACTAGACAAAGAACACAAGTGCTTTATGGTGTAGCCCATGTATTGCGTTCCCACGTCCTTTGTTAGAGCTATAGTTATTAAAAAAGAAAAAAAGTAAAGAAATCCATATAGGTAGCAATGCAACGTATCGAGCGTACAGACAAGCACATGACCAAAGTCAACATTTCCACTGACTTGACTTAGTCCTCAGGCGAATTTAAGCGATCCCAGTTCTTTGCCTTTACCAAGGACATCCAATTGGACACAGCAACAAAAACAGATAAAGCCTTTAAAGCTTTTTGAAACAGCACGCTTTCTCAGAACATATGATAATGTTGGGAAAAACGAAGGAGCGCATCATAATGGTCTATTAACATAAACATGAAACGGTCTAAGATCTGAACGAGAGGGACGAGCATGCAACGTATTTTACCACCAGGCGCACAGGGTCGAGAGATATGAAACGGAACATCTGGTTTGCGTTAATATCGCTTGATCTCACCCTAAAATTAGGTAGTTACTGCTGTGACACAGTCTTCAACGTGACAACTAACAAGATTGTGCAAAATACGGTTTGAACTAGCAGCTGTACACTAATCTTCATTTCAATTTTGGGTACAGCTGTCTTTCTGCGTATAACTCCGCTTGTATATACTTATTCTTTAGAGACTTATACACGCACAAAGACTGGACGTCGGACGAAGAAGGGGCACACAACGTGCGCAGCCTCTAAAGAATCGTGTACAACCAACTCGCCCAAAACGTAACGCTTCTGAAGCATATACTTACGTAGGGCGCTATAACCTTTGGCCTGTAACAGAAATTTAAAAAAAAGTAACAATAACAATCTCTTCCTCCCCCCGTCCCACCCCACCTACCTTGTTTTGAAGAGACGAATCACTGCAATGAAACTCCTGACACGAATTAGCCCTCGCAATAACTCCGACATTTCAGGACCAGCTCGAGCATATATTTCCTCACCCGCTCTCCTTTGTCGCCCTTGCAACGCATACCTGGGCCGCAGCTTGTAGGCGGCTGCCGACACCTCTACAAGCTGCGGCCCAGGTATGCGTTGCGGACAGGTACAAGCTGCGGACGAACTCGGCGCCGGGTTCGGACCGCGTTACCAACAAGATGCTACGCAACCTGGACGAGGCCGCAATGGAGCAGCTCACAGAGTTCATGAACGAATGCTGGAAGACGGGCGCCATCCCGGAAGAGTGGAAGACGTCAACGATCGTCTTTATACCAAAACCAGGCAAACCACTCAATGCGGACAACCTCAGGCCGATTTCACTGACATCATGCGTCGGCAAACTGATGGAGCACGTGGTCCTAGACCGTCTCAATGAACACGTAGAAGATGGGGACGAGTTACCCCACTCTATGTTTGGTTTCAGGCCACACCTGTCCTCCCAAGATGTGCTCCTTCAGGTAAAAAGGCTGGTGATGCAACCCGAAAGTCCGGCGGACGCTCGCCGATTCCGGTGCCTCCTGGGCCTCGACCTGAAGAAGGCCTTCGACAATGTCGCCCACGCAGCGGTGCTCGAGGGCCTGACCCAACTGGGTGTCGGAAACCGAGCGTACCAATACGTCCGAGACTTTCTCACCGACCGGAAGTGCCGGATCAAAGTCGGCGAACATGAAACTGAACTTATAGAGCTGGGGAGCCGAGGCACGCCGCAGGGATCAGTCATCTCCCCTTTTCTCTTTAACGCGGCGATGTGCGGGCTCCCGGAACTGCTGTGCTCTATCCCTGGGCTTCACCACAGCCTTTACGCTGACGACGTGACGTTATGGGCAGCGGCGGATGATCCACAAGCTCTTCAAGAGATCATGCAACGCGGCATCGACGTCGTACAAGCTTATGCGGAGTCAAGGGGCCTGACGTGCTCACCGGAAAAATCCGAATACCTCCTGATCAAGCCCAGCAGGAGTAGCTGTCCCAGGGGATTACCACGGAGAAGGCGCTTCCTTGAGCTTAAAGTCGGAGAACTTACCATCCCGGAGCGCCCCAGTATCAAAATATTGGGGCTAGACTTTCAGAACACGCTGCGCTGCGGGCTCATGTTAAAGAAACTCCAGAGGGCGACCAACTACACACTACAGCTCATTCGCCGGGTGGCTAATCGGCACCACGGCATGGGCGAGGGCGATCTGCTTCGACTTGTGCAGGCATACATAACCAGCAGAACCATGTACTCGACACCATATGTCAAACTCGCAGTCACAGATTTAGCCAAATTAAACACCATGATCCGACGAAGCACAAAGGCAGCCTTGGGCCTTCCGGACCACCCGGCCACCGCAAGGCTAGAGGCCTTAGGCATGCATAACACGATCGAGGAGCTCTTGGACGCTCACCACACAGCCCAAGTGCGTCGTCTCTCGCTAACCCCGGCTGGCCGCACAGTCCTCCGGAAGCTCAGTCTCGAGGCTATCCCCGAAATTACAGAGTACGTTACGATTCCGCGAAAGGTGAGGGGGCATATTTATGCCCCACCTCTACCCCGCAACATGGACCCCGAGTTCCATCAGGGCCGTCGGCAGGCCCGTAGTGAAGCCATTTGGCGACGCTATGGCTCGCAAGATGGAGTGGTCTACACAGACGCAGCCAGACACCCTCGCGGCGACCTCATGACTGCGGTGGTAGCTGATCACAACGGAGGACTGCTAGAACATACAACAATCACGGCTGGCCGAGTGGTGGAAGCGGAGGAAACCGCGATTGCCATGGCCATGCATGCGGACGCAAATACCGTCATCAGCGACAGCAAGCAGGCCATCGGCAATTTCGTCCGTGGTAGAATTTGCAAACAGGCGTACCATGTCCTCACACGACGCCCCCTAAGCGGCTTGAAAACCCTCGTGTGGACCCCCGCTCACGCGGCTGTGCCCGGCAACGCGTCGGCTCACAGTTTGGCTCGAGATCTCGCGCGCCGAGCCTCGTCCGCGGATGCGGACGGCGTGAATGAGGAGGAGACACACGAGGAACCCTGCGAGACTTATTATGAAATAGCCCATCGGTATCGCTTGAGGCGTCGCGCGCTCCCACCACCGGCCAAGCAACTCGACAAAACGCAAGCGGTCGCGTTTCGGCGACTTCAGACAAATACATACCCACACCCAAAATACATTAACAAAATTACAGGGGGCAGGGAAAGCGACAAATGTAGGCTCTGTTCAGAAACAGGAACACTCACACACATAATGTGGGAATGCACCTCGCTCCCGTTCTCTCATCCCCCCGTCAGCAGCGAGACTGACTGGACAGCCTGGCTCAGTTCCGAGGACGTCGACCGACAATAGGAACTGGTGGACTGGGCGGAAAAGGCCAAGCAGGCCCAGGGCCTTGCTTGAGCCCTAACGCTCAGCCACGTCCCTCTTTACCCTTCCCCCTTTCAATAAAGTTTATCACCACCTACCTGGGCCGCCACGCGGTGGTGACGAAATTAGGACCCGCATCGCGCATAGAAAGCGAGCTTTGCGTCACGGCCATCAACAAAATAAAAGGGGGGGGGGGGAGGGGAGAAAGAAAAAAAAAAAGAGTGCACAGTAGATTCCTCGCTGGGGCGAAATGCGTGACGCCGCTCGCTGCTGCTCAAGCGCAAGCCACTGCGAACAATTGACGTCGCGGGCATTGCGGCTGGCGTCGGCACGAGCGCGTGCTCATAAGACTCGCGAGACGCGCGCCGTTGTCTTTTTCGCCCCACGAAGGTGCGGTTCGGCGGTCCTTTCTTTTAGCCCGCAGAGCGCTTGAGCAACCTTCTGATGCGGTTGGGCAAGAAGCCCAAGCAGAAATTCCACGTTTCTCTTTCACCTCTCTTTCTCTCTCTTTCTCTCTCTCTCTCTCTCTCTGTGTAACTGGCGGGGCAAAGCTGCGCGCACTTCTTTTGTCTCTCGCACGCAGCACCCCGTCCTATAACGCCCCTGCGGCATCCCAAATCTTTTTCGTAAGGCATGCCCATAGGAAGGGCCCTCCTATTAAGACCGCAAGCGCGGGTCACGACTCCCGTATGCGCGCGGCCGAATGTGTGTCCCTTCGCTCACGCGCTTTTCACATTTAGTTTCGCCAGGAAACATGCAGGCCGGCTCGACGGAAACGAGGGGAAGAAAGTGCGTGCTCGCGATCTCCTATTACTTGACAGGGATACACGCCGCGTTTATAAGTACACGAGATTCTTCCGGCAGGTCTCGATTTTGAGCGTGTAGCGGCGAGTATGCCTATAGGGACCGCTTACTCGTGTCAGCGTAATGCGACGATTTCTTTTGCCCCATCGTACACACAACGTTCATCGTCCGCCGCTTAGGAGTGGCCGATTTTGGTGACGAGACATACGCGAGGCACCGCTCGGTCAAGTAAGGCGGCGCGGAAAGGAATAGAATTTCAACAGAAATTTTACTTTATCAGTGCCCTCGTTTCGCATTCTCGGAGGCAACGCTCTCTCTCTCTCTCTGACCAGAGTCTTCTCCGGTAGACGGCACAATTGCACATCACAACACCACCCGCGCCTACTGGACAGACGTAACGGAGGCTGCAGGAGGCAGCAATATTTCCGGAGAAGTGCACTAACATTGCATTTGAGTGCGTGCAATGTTTCTTGATTGACTTAAGTTTAATGAACTAAGAATAAGTCAGGTTGGAATCATTTTTATGAATTAAAAACTTTTATGTTTTGTTTTTTCTTTCCCTCTTTCTTTCTTTCCTTCTTCTTTGCAAGTAAGTTTACGTTTAGTGAGTCAAGTTCACGCCGTTTTGTACTGATTGGCACAAAAAGAAAATAAAGCACCAAGGGAGAAAAACCTGAAGTGAGAACGCGTGCTTTGTCTCGAGCTACGGCGGTGACACCACCTAAGCAACATGCCAATACAGCCAGCGGGCCGGGTCCCGAGAGAGTATATAGCCTTCACAACTCGTAGGCGGCTTCAACTTAGGATTATTATTATATTATATTATTTAGGATTCTCAGTGCGTAGTGGCTTATTTAAACGTTATCGAATGCAAGAACTACACAGAATCGTCAAGGGTGTAAAATAAAAAATAAAAGGAAGCAACTAATTGCAGTAGCCAGCAGATTTCGGGTGTCATCGGGTGTACACTCATTTTGCAAGATCGTATTGTGCGCAACGAAGTTACAAATACGCCTTCGTTATCGTCCCCTCGACCGGGCAAGTATCTCGTTCGTCCAGAATCGCTATACTGTTGGCAATGTAACACATAATGCGATCTCATGAAGCCTAATCGACGCGTCTTTGTGCTTGTGTATACATTACTGCGACAAATTCTTATGTGGGTGAAGAGAGAGAGAGAGAGAGATCATACTGGAAAGGCAGGGCGGTAAACCAGGCTGAGCCCGGTAGGCTACCCTGCACTGGGGAAGGAGGAAAGGAGATTGAAAGCAGAGAAGGAAGAAAGGAGTTCACAGTTCACACTTTTACGCACGCAAGCATGCATCAGTGAGTCAGTCACAGGATGTCATACAGGCTAATGAATTTCAAGAAACGCACTAGCGCCTTCGTGGCCTTGCACATAGCTGAAATACGAGGCCACTGTCCCAAGATCCTCTCCTCCGTGAAAGGACGGTCGTGTAAGTGCCCCAAAGCCGTACGAAGGGCACTCCTCCAATCTTCGTATGTAGGACAGTCACACAGGATATGTTTGGTCGTTTCCTCGACATCACATCAGCTGCATATCGGACTATCCACCATTCCAATTAGGAATGTCTGGGCGTTTGTGAAAGAAACTCCTACTCGCAAGCGGCACAATAGCGTTTCTTCCTATCGGTTATAACCAGGTAAAAGTTGCAATGCCATATGCAGGTCCATGGCATATAGGCGCCAGTTGGTGAACTCCAGTGTGTTCCCTTTCGTTACAGTAATAATATGGACAAGGCCGCTGAGGTGCCGCGCTGCATCCGTTCTCGACAATGACATCGAGGTGCTTTCACATACATCATGTGCCTCCATATACATCACATACACAAAACGCCTCATGGGCAGCTTTGTCGACACTTTCATTGCCAGCAATGTTGCAGTGCCAGGGTAGCCACTGAAATACAATCTCGTGGCCTCCGTCCACCGCTTGGTGGTAGCGCAATCATATCTCTACTACCAATTGTTAATGTGGGCTGTGGCGCAGATCTGATAAAAGTAATTGCAGGGCTGCCTTTGAATCACAGATTATAGCCCAGTAATTTGGTGATTGTTGTTGCACATATAGCACTGCACTACGGAGGGCGGAAAGTTCGGATCCTGTCGATATTATGACATGCATGGTTGATCTCGAACTTCTTGCAGATTGACATCGATGGAATGACTACCGCACCAGTATAGCTGGATTTGAGTCGAAGGGCCATCTGCATAAACGAGAACTCGATTGGGGTATGAATTATGCAGTGCATGCAGGGCGGCTTGATTCAGAACCCAAGTTGGCAAGTCGGACTTTTTTCCATGTTTTTGGAATGGAAAGCCGCACTTGTGGCTGCCGGAGACACCACGAAGGAGAAGGCGATCTTGCTGCAGGCGTGAAATCGGACGGAAGAGAGGATAGGTAGAATGCCCGAAAAAGATGCATCTTGTCTACTTTCCGAGCAAGAAGCAAGGCTGTTCTGACTGTAGTCGGGAAAGGCGATGAAGTTGTTCTCTAAGGGTGTCTATGGCGATATATGTACTGCTGGCATGTTCCCTGGCGATGGCAATTGTAGCGGCTGTTGAAGCGCATCGCGTTAGACGCGGACATGTTCTAAGCGCTTTATCTTGCATGCTCTCAAGCACTCAGAGATTTGTCCTCCGAGTGCTTTACAGCACAGGAGTGCTGTAATGCAAGAAACTCGCGAAGAGCGCTTTGTACACTTGAAGCATAGAACGCACCGTCAGCCCCCATGCTTTTCCAGCAATGGCTTTGAAAAGGTGACTGATTGAGAGGAGTATTTTTCTTATGGTAGGATACATATGGGGGCAGGAGAGGTCGCGGTCGACAATCATCCCTAAACATCGACGGGCTCTATTGTACAAGATAGGGCGGCCATTAATAGAAACCGGGTATCCATTCATCGATTTTCACCTGAACGTGACTAATGCACGCTTTTCTGTTCAAATTCCGAGGCCTTGTCTCTGAAGATAAGCACACGTCATCGTTGGGGCCTTTCGTAACATTGCGCGAGCGTGCAGCCGAGTTACTCCTGACGCCCAGATGTAGATGTCATCGGCGTAAATTGACAGGCTGACCGACTGTGGCAGAAGTTCCGCCACCCCAGACAAAGTCAGGTTCAACAAAACCGCGCTAAAAACGCTACCTTGTGGAACTCCGCGGCTGGTGTAGTGGTCGGATGTTTGAGTATCCTCGGTGACTACAAAGAAGCAGCTCCTTTCGGTCAGGTAGCTGCGAATCCACCGAAAATTGCGGCCTCCGATTGCAGCAGCCACGAGCGCGTCAAGGAAGGGGGTGAAAGTGGCCAGCATGTCTCTATATAGCTTCATCGAGCATCAACCTTGTCTACTTATTATTTTCCCCTGCTATCCAGCCGTAGAAGCGCAATTCATTGTTTCCGAAAGGTTGCGGAAAACTAGAAGGAAGCCACTGAGAGAAAGCGACAATGGCTGTCTCGGCGTCATGTTTTCTGCGAAAGCTAGGCGACGGAGAACGGCACTCATTGTTTTTTTTATGGCTCCCTCCTTTTTTTTCTTTCCAGGTCTTTAGGGTCACAATGCGCGACGCCCAAAAGAAGATCTGCCGGAGGATGTTTGCAGAAAACCGGTGTTAAGCGTGCAGTCTGTGGAGAAAGGCGCGTCAAACCGGGCGCGATGTTTGAGGACCAGGCGTGGGCGGCTCGTCCTCTTCGCCGAGGAATAACCGTGCCCTTCAGAAGCACACGTACAGACACACAAAAGCGACGGGATAAAGTAGACACAAGAAAAGAAAGAAAAAAAAGGACGTGAAACGGAGGGCGGTAATACGTAGTTGAGGTCGGTTTGGCGGCGAGGCGTCTCGGCATCGCCTCACCGGACTGCGCCGCGGTAGACAGGCGTGGTTGAGTTCAATGTCACGGTGACGCGCTCTGCTCACCGTATGCGAGCGTGTGCGTGTGTGTGGCGTGCAAGCACAGACTGCTGTGCAGGTGAAAGCAAGCTGGCTAAGAAAGAGTGTATGTGTGTACATACACATGCAGGAGAAAGCTGTGTGTGTGTGCACGCGTACGTGTGTGTGTGTGTATGTGTGTGTGTGTGTGTGTGTGTGTGCGTGTGCGTGCGTGTACGTGTGTGTGTGTGTGTGTGTGTGTGTGTGTGTGTGTGTGCGTGTGTGTGTGCGTGTGTGCGTGCGTGCGCGTGTGTGTGTGTGCGTGTGTGTGCGTGTGCGCGTGTGTGTGTGTGTGTGTGTGTGTGTGTGTGTGTGTGTGTGTGTGTGTGTGTGTGTGTGTGTGTGCGTGTGCGTGTGTGTGTGCTGGAGGAAGTGCGGGAGATGGCTGCTCACCTTGCGTAAACGGCAGTCCTCATCACACACCACATTGAAGCTCTCTTCTTCCACCAACTGGAACATGCGAGAGAAAGCAAAATACAACGTTCAAGCCAAAGCTGTGCATTGCCGAAACAGAAAAACAAACACATATATTTGCGGCAACAAATTGCGCACCCTTTCGGTTTCGATTGAACTACAACGTTCAAGGTTGCTTACATAAGATCCGCGCAAGTGTGTAATGGGTTCCTTTGCCTCGTCTGCTACCTTTCTACCCTCCCACCCTTTTTTTTTCAGTCACGCCTGGACACAGTTGAAGTGAAGCATGGTCTTAAATGCGGCGGAATGAAAAGCGAGAGCATCACTTCTCTCTCTCTCTCTCTCTGTCTCTCTTCTTTTTTGGCGGGGGGGGGGGTGCATTTTGTCCGTGCCACGATTTGCGACGTAACGCTCAGACATGGATGTTTCGGTCAGCCCTAATAGAGCAAGCCAAGCGATTTGCGACAACCCCACTCAATTGTTACGAAGACCGGTGCCGAAAGCGAAGGCAAAGAAGCGGTCGGCTTCATGACAGTTTGCGCGCTTTCACTCCTGTGGCAGAATTACCGAGCAACGATATAGCTCCCGCTAAACCGTATGTGATCACTGGCGGCCAATGAGATACGTCGAAGAGAAAAAATAACGTCAGTGCGCACTAATTGGGAGGACGCGTGTGCGCAGCAACAAACAATGTCACTAAGTATCGCATACGATGAAAAATGTGCAGAGTCGTGAAGTCGCTGTGTAAAACCGCCGTGATTTACGACACACTTTGTGATCACTTCGGGAAGAGCAAGTCTAGACGTTTATTCCGGTAATAAACAAAACAAGAGTTGTTGATGCATAAGTTTTCATTCAAATGAGGTGCAGATGTAGACGTGACATCGATGCTTGGCTTCGTCCCTTCTGCCTTCGCTTTAGTCGCTCTCTATTTTATTTCGTTCTTCTCCTCTGCGTGTGATGAAGCCACTGATCTACAAAGGGTACTTCAGCTAGCTGCGCTTCCGATCAACAAATCATGTCTGGCACTTGAACGTCAGCGCGCGCATAAACCGACCAAATACCGTAAGCAAGCGACGTTAAACAGAAAAAAAAAAGAAGTCGCGAACACGTGACTCGCAGCTCGCATCAAACTGTCATTACGTTGTAAAGTTTGCCTTCGCAAAAGACACGAGGACCTCGTTTAAACCTCGCTTTAGAGAGATGGGCCTTTTCATTCCTCCGATCTCTGGCGACACACAACGAGCCCGCGTTGAGCATTAACGGCCAAGATATGGGGGGCCGCACGTCTTTCGACAGGCAGTTAGAGAAACGCGATAGTCGTGTATCGTATCTTTTTCCCCAGCGCGCACCCGCTCCCTCCGTAAAGGAGCCCAGCAATACACAACGCGCGGTGCAAAAATCACGACCCGCGCCGGTCGGGGGGGGGGGGGGGGGAGCAGCAGCAGGCTGCTCGGCACGGCCTCGCGTCTCTTCGCAACTGCCTTCGCGTCGTCCTTCGCCTCCTTGCGTCGAATCGGAGCGACGCGAGATTGAAGGAGGCATGCGCGAACAAAAGTCTCACACGACCAAGAGGATGAAGAAACGCGGGGAATGTGAAAAAAATGTAAGCCGCTCGAGCTCGGGGCGCGCGCAGTCGGCGAATCCGATACAAAAAGACTTGAAAGCAAGCTCATCTCTCTCTCTCTCTCTCTCTCTCTTTAGTTGCACGCGCCGACACACAATAACACACACGATCAATGCACGCCTGCTGCGACGCTGTCATCGGCCCGTCGGTCGTGCCCAGACTTTTCTGTATAAGCAGACACGACAGTCACGTCAGGGAACCCATTTTGCGAAGATATTGCAGCGTGTGGAACGGGGATGCGACGCGGAAAGAAAAATGAACAGATGACCGAAGAAAAGATTTAAAAACAAAACGAAGCTCCGGAGGAAAGGCCAATGTTTGGATATGCCCCGATCGCGATCATTTAAACGTTGGCTTCCCCCGTGTCCTTTTTCTCTGGGGAAATGAACTGAGACTGCTGGGACATTAAGCTAGCTCATCATGACGCTTCAAGAAAAAAAAAAGAAGGGTGGGTGAAGGGCGGAGGGGTAGAAGAGTTTGTTTTCTCGTCTGTCATCGCCGTTTAGCCTCATGTCCTCTTTGACTGCCGATAGAGGTCGTGACCTATCTGCGTCCTCTTTTCACTCTCTCCCTCTTTCCTTTCTGTTGCTCCCTCTTTGGTGCTTCTGCCGAAGAAGTATGCGGCAAGTACGTCTTTTGGACCAATCGTGAGGAAGCTTTACGTTTTGTCACATATGCAACAAAAGGCCAGCGAGTGTGTTGTCAAGCTGGGGACAAAGTCTCTCGTCTTACTTGCGCAATATTTCGCCACTTAGTCATTAAAGCTCTGGCGGAAAATAAAAGTTTTAGCAGATGAAGGCGTTAACCATAAATAAAGTGAATACGGCGCGCTACTGTGGCTCGTGCGCGAAATGCCACGAAAAGGGAAATTTAAGCCTCACTTCCGGTACTGCTTATCATTCTTTTTCTGTCAGGAAAATGCGAATATTTTTTTGAAAGCTTAGTTCAGCAGTCCAAACATACTTGTGGGGGATCTTTGGCGTCCCTATATGATATCGGTAGGTGACATAGTGTAGTATATCAGAAACTGTGCCCATCCGCTTGAAGTGTAGGTCTGTGTTGTTGATTACGTTCCTTCCAGAAGGTGTGGCTGTTGCTCTTCACTTCATCAGCAAAAGCTGCAAGAACGTTTTTAAATGCAAAAGCAACCTCTGCGTCTATTTATGGTGGCATTTACCGAATCAGCCGCTATATATATCACACCCATAACTGACTGGGGTCTCCAACGCAGGGTGCAAACTGCACCGCTCCAAAGACAATAAAGAATTACGACTCTTGGCAAGGGCGCCATTCCTGACGATGTTGAGAAACTGCTGTAGTAGGCCTACACATGAGCAAGTGCGTAGGCCATTCGATCAATCTCTCATACTATGAACATGTACAGCCCTTGACCATGGCTACGTTGTACAGCAGAGGTTGAAACGTGGGTAAAATGTGCGCCGCCTCATCACGCCCACTTGGAACATAAGTAGGCTAACCTACATCAGAGAATTTGAAAACATTAGAGGCTGAGGTCCTAGCCTACTTAGAGTACCGGGTGGTTCGATAAGTGTGGAATATATTGTAAAGCCTGGAAGGAACGTTTATCGTGCCGTTCACCCTGCTTTAGAAGTCAGTGAGTATTATAGTACGTAGGCTTAAACGGGGACTAACTGAAGAGGTTGGAAGCAGTAGCTAAGTGTTATGTTACACTTATGTGTTCACTGTTATGTTCGCATAAGTGGAAACACATGTGTCAGCAATATTTGCCGCGATTTCAATAGCATTTACTTATCGAACTATAATATCGCCATTCCTCCTACTTTGTTTTCACGGACAGTCATTGAGTTCCCTACAAGCAATACATTGGGCGTCTCTTGCAGTTATCACCATCACGTTTCCGTAGCATAAGAAGCACACACAAAAAAACACGTTTCCAACCGAGAGTGCATCCCGCGTTTGCCACGCCTGAGCCATCCTGCCACCTTCCAAACGATGGATTAGCAAAGAAAGCAAGGGCAGCTACACAACAACAGAAGGGAACAGTGATGGACAAAGACATATTTGCTGTTGACAGCGACTCAAACGGCCGCCTTCCTTCGACGCTAATTCGACAAACACGCCAGCTAAAATAATACGCGAGACAACAAAGTAGCGAAGGAGTCACAAGGGGTTTAGGATAAAAAAAAAATCGAGCAGAGTCAGGTCTCATACGGCGACAGCGAGGAAACAGGAGAGACCGCTGGTCAACCAAAGTCAACACGTCATCAATCAACCTGACTGCCTTTCCACTGTTCGCACGCCGGGCAGGGCAAACACAAACTTCGAGAAATGTTTTTTTTTTATCTGCTTCCCACTGAGTGGGAAGTGTAGGACCCCGCACGGGAGCAATGACTTCTTAAAAGAGCCCAGATTGCTGCCACATACTGCGCAGTGTATTGCTAATAAAAGCACCTGAGACTGCGAATAGGCGCCTATTAATTTATCAAGCAGTATACTGTGGAGCGACGAATGTCTGAGATAGTTGCAGTGTACTTGTCTGTTGGCAAGCTTTCGTGCCATGAATCAGAGCATATTAAAAGTACTTTCCTCAGAAACGTACGCTATCCTCAGCGCCGAAATGCAAACAAAAAAATGAACAAAATTATTACACATGTCTCTATACTTTACCTGCTTTTGACAACTCATTTGGTTCTCGGCTAACGGGGCACACTACAAAGTAAAAGTGGATTAACACACCGTGCATAAGCTCACTCAAGCCTAGTCTGTCTTTTAGGGCAATGTCCCTGAATATAAGTAACTGTGTGCTACGCTTTTGCAGTCACGTGTGCCGAGAGACTGTTTTGACGTCGAACAGTCGGCCAGTCAGATGACCGCTCAAAACAACTACGTTACAAAGAACTGTGGGATTTAGAAGATGCTGCGGAGGCGATTGAAAGAGCTCAATAAGCAACTGCCTCGACAAGCGCGTATCTCACTGGTCATTCTCAAGTCTGCTGATACGTCATGATTGGACGCGACAGCCGCGCGGTTAGTACAGAGCTAGCTTTTGTGTTCAAGAACAAGCGACTGGGGGAAGGAACACAGATACGTAAGCAAATACAGAGAGAGAGAGCCTTCGAAGTGGTGCCGCAAGGCGCGAAGCAGGACACACCCCAGACTGCCCACAGCGACTTGATGCAAGCGTGTTCGCTTTTGACCTTGCGCGGGAAAGACCTCAAGCCGACGCCCAGCACTCCCAAGAGCAGACGACGCTCCAAAGCCGAAAGCAACGAAGAGGATGAAGAGCTCAACCTTCCCTTTCTTTCTTTCTTGTTCGTGCTCTGCGACTGCTCAATAACGACTTTTCCCTCCTTAAAAGTAAACAAGGCCCTCCGCCATCAACAGAAAGACGTCTCCAGTCGGTCGAGCTGTTCGGTAAGGAGGCGAATAGGAGAAGTACCAAATAAAATGCAAAAGAAAAAAAAGCGAGCAACAGCTACAGCCTACAGATAGTAAACGAGAGAGGAGAATAGAGACAAGGCTGGCGCCCTGTTTCTATCTGGCCGTGTTTTTTGGTGGGGTTCCGCCAAGCTAGTCAGTTCCTTCCCACTGCGCGGAGGAGAAGAAGACGACGGCGCCACGCCTAGACGTAACTTGACACCACCTTTTGCAATTACGAGCCCAAAAAGATTCGCGGGGGCCCCGGGAATCCTTGGAAGTGTGGGCCTCCGTTCTTCGCCTTATTTCGAGAGAAAGAGAGAGGAAGCGCTTTATTGGGGCTTCGTCGGCAGCCTAAGCAAGTGTACA
This sequence comes from Dermacentor albipictus, assembly GCF_038994185.2. Taxonomy (NCBI): domain Eukaryota; kingdom Metazoa; phylum Arthropoda; class Arachnida; order Ixodida; family Ixodidae; genus Dermacentor; species Dermacentor albipictus. The sequence continues at coordinate 101,578,957 of NC_091825.1, read as the reverse complement.
ACAAGACTTGCTGCAAACTCGTGAATAACTTTACTCACAGAGTACATGCGCGCGTCTGAGTTGCAAATATATAGGCTTCAGAAACCGCGAATTCTGGCGCGAAGCTTAGCCTGCTTAGCAGAGCAAGTTATTGTAGCGTTTCCGTGCTTACCGGGAAAATGGAATAAACAGAAACTTCGTGGTCTTAGCTGACAGATAAAAGTGTTTGCGTCAATGCGTCATATATGGTAATTGGATGCAGGCAAGTAAGACAAGCGTGAAAAAAAGGAGGCACAAATAAATCAAAAGATGTAAGCGACGTGAGCAAGCTTTTCTTCGTATTGTTATCAGCGTAATAAGCCGAGGAAAACTCCTGAAGAAAGCACAGTTTAAGGGTGCGCTTTTTGTGAATGCCTGACACTCTGTTATCTCCTAAAGCCTATATACCTTGGCGTCTACTGATGAACGCGCGTTCCTTGTTTGGAGCACAACGATAAACAATGGGTCTGCCACAGGAGATCGCTCGACACTGAGAGAAACCATGACCCTCATGCGACGCTCTGTTCCCCAGCTTTCCCTTTTCTTTTTTACTTTCAAAGGCATATTAGGAGCCGCTATCATATAAGTCTGCTGGAGAGGTCTTTATGGTCTGGTACCAGGGCCCTCAAGCATCGCTGGTCTTCCGCACCATAAACGCAAGGCAGAGCAGGAGCTAGTCACGTGGCTTACACAATGCGCGGTCTGGGAGACAAGGGCTCTGTCTCAAGGCTACGACCGTGACCCGGTCAGGGAGCCACTCTAGGAACCAACTAGAGTGCCCACATGCAACGTCCTGAGCACATGTCGATATCCTTGGCCTTGGGCGCTACCGAGATTTTCGAAGTAGCCTCATCTGAGTCAGGCGCCGTGTAATGACGTGCACTAGGTGGCTCCATGTGGCACTTTCTCGGGAGCATGGCTATGTCCGTGCCAGAGGCACGGGCAGCTTTTGCGCAAATTTTTAACGTCCTTCTTCCTCTCCTTTTTTTCTCTTTTAAGTCTCCATCACGCCGTAGACGTGCACGGGCCTCTTCTCTGAGCATGGTTCGGGAAGCTTGGACACTCCACGATAAAGCTGGACGCCTATGTCTAGGTGGAAACTACCCCCCTCTCCCTGGTGCAATCACTAGCCTGCTGCTACGTACTATCCACCCTACACCCCCTCCCCATTTTAACATGACTAAGACTCCAAACTGTCTGCTCGTTCTGACGGCCCTTGCAATCGCATAGGAAAGATGGTATTTATAGAGAAATCGCACATAATCGCAAACCTCAGGATAATTATCTCGTACCCGTCTTTCGTCACAGTGAGGCTTCCTTGAATCTTACTAAGCAGATGGCGAGGAATGTCTCACACTGGCTTTCATTATTCGGGGTTACGCTTCTGGGCACAGCACAGTCCAAGCAACTATATAGAAGTTGAGCCAAGCCCGCGACTATAGGAGACACGCCTGCATCGCACACATGACCCAACAGCACACCCCGCGCAACCAACGCGGGGACGCTGCTGCGCCCGGCAGAGACGCGTGGCCGTGCGAACAGAGCGGGGACGGCCAGCGATAGATGCGGCCACATGCACTGCGCATCGAACAGTGCGCGGAGGGCGCCTGGTCGCAAAGGCAGCGACTCGTGTTTCCACCACTGCGAACGCTGGTCTGCGCCAGTCCCTCCGCCTCTTTGCGTTTTTCTTCGTCGTCTTCATCGCCTCCTCCTCCTCCCGAAGGCGCGCTGGCAAGCGAGCCACGTCGTGTACCGCCAGACGCAGAACTGGCGGTGCTGCAGCGACGAGCCCTGTGCCCGTGGCCATGCCACGCTCGGTCGCCGGGCGGTATCCTATTCGCCTGACAGGGGCGTGCGCCGAGACACAGAACAGAATCTTCCCCCGAACTGACTCGCTAACTGCTCGCAGTTATCACGAAAACGACGCGGTGCCCTCCCTGCGGCCCCCTCTTCGCCCCCCTGTCTGCAGTCGCCTGGTTCCTTCCTCCGTGGCGTGCATATACTCTCTCAGATTTCGACCGTTCCGGGCGAATTGCAGTCGACCTAGCCAAACAACTGCAACTATATACAGCATGGCCCCGTGTTTCTTGAGCGATTCCGCGCATGGATCTGAAGCCGAATAAGTGAAGGCGAATATTGTTGCCTGATCTTGAGAAAGTTTGCCGTACGTTTCGCAAGGCTTCATTGAAACTTCCGCATTCACAACGCACCTCTATTCTTTTTCTTTATTAGTATATTTTTTATCATTGGTACCCGCAGTATACCAAAGCGTTCAACAGGTTTCTGCGAGTCTCACAGAGACAGGTCCGCAGCTGTGACGTTCAGCTGTTGAGCACGAGGTCGAGGGTTCGATTCCCCGGCAGCTATGCGCGGTTACATTTCAATTGGGGCGGAATGCGAGAACACTCTTCTATTTTAGAACTTACGCGTGCAACCAAAACGTTCGAAATCAATCGAGGGGAGCTCCACGACAGCGCTCTAACAGGCACAGGGTTTCTTCCGGGAAGTCGAGCGTAATGAAACAATTGGCTTCCCGCATGACTAGCTGCTTAGTGATCGATTCACAGCGGTGTTCAATAACCATGCCGACGGGTCGATCTGGTTATTGCACGTCGCGCTGCGCGCATTTATGCTGGTTTGCCAGTCACTCACACAGAATAATTGTTCGCGCACAGAGAGCCTTTCTAGCTGCCTCTATTGTGTAAAGCACCACGGTGCAACGCGCGGTGATATCAATGGCTCCGTCGATAAGGTACGAGCGTGGATGAGCGCACTGATCACGTGGCATTGTGCGCACGGCTACGTTCAATTCGCCCCATGCCATGCAGGCACGCGTGTAGCACGGGCTCATATTATAGATTAGAGCAAGACAGAGAGAGAGAGCGCGATATCTATGCAAGTGCGGTGCGTGAACATCTTACTCTTTTCTTTGAATATACAGTGGCTCATATTGGTTGTGGCCATCAAAATGAAGTAAAATATAGCCGCTGTTAAACAAACATTTCTGCCGTGTCGATTGACAAACTCTGTTGAAATGGTCGAGTCCTTCGGTGCCCACGACGCAATTCACGTTATGAACTGCGGACTGCGATGTACTCCAGTCGGTGTGGGACGGTTGTGACGGCATTAAACAGACCAGTCAGGATAATTATGACTGCCGCAAGCCAGTTCGGCACAACGGCGCGGTGCCGATCAACGCTCGGTCGTCCCTATTTGCTGACGTGTATATGAGGGGATAGCTCGTGCTTACGTTCACTATATGTACGCGTGCTCCAATTATACGATCTTCCTACACGCCAAGCTTAAAAGTCGGCGCGGGGAATTAGACTCTTCAACGTGACTTCCTGCGCAGACAGCACGTTCTCTTTCTTTCTTTCTTTCTTTCTTTCTTTCTTTCTTTCTTTCTTTCTTTCTTTCTTTCTTTCTTTCTTTCTTTCTTTCTTTCTTTCTTTCTTTCTTTCTTTCCTTCTTTTTCTTTTTTACCTCACGAGAATCATGCATCTCAATCGGACCCCAGCATGGAGGCGAACACGTAAACAGAAAATCCAGCTGTTTATACAGACCAATACGTGGAGCGCACCCCTGCGGGCTTTCGTCTCTACAGTCCTCAGTGAACCCTCCTCGTTCTCTCTATTTGACTCTCTCTCTCTCTCTCTCTCTCAAGCACGCGGGCACGCATGGCCTTGTGAAAAGGACTTGCCCGACCTAGAGCTCAAAGAGGTTCACTATGGGCGCGCCGCTCATCAGGCTGCTCATTAGGCATTCACGTATACGCGCACGCGTTCCCGACGAGTCAGCCGGCGTCGGCCGTGCCGAAGTAGCGGTGACTGCGCGTATTGTTCTCCATGCGGCGTGGCGCTTATATGCATACACGTGACGCCATCGCATGCGGTGTAACGCGCCGAGCGCATTTATTTTGCAACGGCGCCGACGACTGCACGTACACACACCGCGTGGCTCGGTGCAGTCGCGTGTGAACAAGCGGGAGCGATCGCGGCCGTATATATATAAACCTGAATGCCGCCGCGGCGTCACCCGTAATTGGACGCCCTCACAGTGTTTCGAAATTCGCTATGTGTAGAGCAAGCTTTGATCGGTGTTGCTATCCGCAACGAAAGTACACAGAGGCGGTTTTGTCGCGTTCGTGCGTAAAGCACTGAAGAACTGTACTATACATGTAATGAGGACTTCGAAAATCCAGCCGAATGCATATACCACAGGCTCGCAAGAAGTGCAATTCGATACGCGGGTGACGTTTCGAAAACGAACGCTGCATAGACGAACGACTGGCGTCGTAAGGACGTGGCACGTCACAATCCGCGAAATTCCTGAGCCCTGTCATAGATCCGCGACGTTCAATCTTTCGCGCTGTTTCCGATAAGTCCGGCAAGCACCACGCTCACAGAATGCTCCAGCATTTGCTGTGTATCAGCTAGATAAGCAAAATATCCGCTGCGCATGCTGATGCGTCGGGTGAGCCTGCGCGTTTGCGCAATTTTGTAAATATCCCAATACAACAGCAGTAGCGTGTTAATATAGAAATACCCAGATTTCTTCTCTATGTAAAACAGTTTCTGGGACATGATACACGTTTGCAAGATGCAAGCGTGCGTGCGTAGATCCAATCTATATGAACAGCTGCGTACATATGCGGTGAATTTACTTTGCTTACTCTGTAGCTGTGTAGCTGTAGTATAGCAGCAGGACTTATTCACAAGAGTCGCCGTCAGCAAATACGGTGCTTTCTTGCTCACTGATTCACCGGTACTGTTTTGAGACTGGACATACCAGAGACTAAAACAATATCGCAAAGCCGAAAGTACAATGACTAATTAAGTGATGAATGCGGAAAGGAACGCGGGTTCTTCGCACAAAAGACTATAGGCGTGCCATTGTCGAACCACAGAGGGCAAAGGTTTGCTGACGTCACACTACTTCACGGTGCTGCAGCTGCATACATATACAGCACGCCGACGAGAGCGACATTTTGCCGTTATGGATACGGATTTCTCGGATGCACTCGAGAGCCATGGTAACCATGGCTCAAGACTTATGTGAGCTGCGCGCGCTCGGTTGCCACAACGTCCCGGCAGGCCCAAGGGCGAGCGCATAGGCTAGACGAGAGAGCAATTCAGATGGCCGAGCTTTTAAAGCGCCGTCCTTGGGTCGTGCCAAAAGAAACACGCCAGCATTCCATTCGTATAGGCACGAATGGGCGGAAGTAGGAGCTTCAATTTCCTTTTTTTCTTTATTATTTTTGTATAGTAGTCTAGCAGTGCAAAAATTTATACTACCGCACCAAAAGTCACGAAAAAAAAAACGTATCTTAATAAAGCGACAGCATACCGTTAATTGTGTGCATTGCAAAACGACCATCGCGGGCAGATAAGTTCGTTGGCTTGGCTGGCGTTTATAATTCGCTCTAACAAATTTAGCAGAGAATATCTGCAATGCGCGTAAGAATGGGTGGAATACGTAACAAGGACAGTCCCAGCTAATGAGCGGAGGTCTGCACGCCGACTTATGTGCTCAAAAGTATGTTGCTCATAAGCACCGTTACCGACGGAAAGGTAGCTCACGATAGCACACTGGAGAAACGTATTAAGCAGCGCAGGACTACCGCGAAGTGTACTGCGCGTTTGCTGCTGCGGTCCTCTGCCCCGCCACAGATCTCAGCGTTCATCTTAGCCAGTAGAGGCAGTGCTTTCGCATTACACCCGCGCTTGCTTTCAGCAAGCCGAGCAGCATCGATTTATAAATCGCATTGTTGCACTAGACTGCACGAGGATGCCTGCACAAGTGTCATCTGGGTGCCAGTGCTTAGTACTGATTCACACGACCTGTCACGGCTGTCGCATGCAATGCATTTCACAGTGTCGTAAGCAATCCAAATAGAGCTTTTTTTTTCCTTTTTTCTTTCCCCCCCCCCCTTTTTCTTTCTAGCGAAACTGCATGTTGGCGCATGACGATTGGTCACCATCCAGCAAATATGTTCTGCATAACTCAGAAAGCCTTTGTGGACAAAACACTTACCCCTTCGAAGGTACTGAGAGAGAAAGAGAGAGAGAGAGAGAGAGAGAGAGAGAGAGAGAGAGAGAGAGCTTTTTGTTGAAAATGCAGAGAGGTACGAAGGAGAAGAAATGCCCTAGAAGGAGGTGGGCACTTCCTTACATTATGACGTCCCCGAATTCCTTCCATTTAACCTGAATGAAACTGAAGTCAAGAAAGTTCTTAAGTTGCGTGTTCATCCCGCAATAAAAAACGTTCTCACGTTCATCCGGGTGTCTTGCGTAATGCAATACGATGTTGTTAAGAAAGAAACCGAAAATAGACCGGAAAAACATTCTCAGTGGTTGGTTTCACATTTAATTTGCTTCATTCGCGCCACTTGACTTCAAGCCTTAGGGCATTTCCTGCTTTTCCGAAAAACATGTATCCCGTTCCCATGGCTATTGGCTCCGTTTTGTCATCGTTTTCGGTGACCGCATGAGTTCATGTTTATGCTTCAAGAAACCGCCCAGGGAGTCATCTCTTTCTCAAGAGCTCTGAGACTAACATTAGCGAAAAAAGAAACACACATTTCACCTAAAAGAGAAAGCGGAAATACCCATTTTCCTTCATAGAATAGCTTTATTTGCATCTAACTGATGGAGGGGGCTGCAAGTAAAAGCTGCTCCAGTAGAGGCAGCTCGACGATGCCCCCCGCAGCCCCCCCCTCCCCCTTACAGAATATGTCTTCGAAACACGTATAGAACACCGAAATTCGGTGGTATATGATAAAAAACGAAACGAAGAAGAACAAGCCCCCGAAGAATGTCAAGAATCGACGTCAAGAAAGTTGGCGCACACTTGAAAACGTGGCCAGTGCAAGGAGCAGACAATAGGCGTACCAAGCCCAAGAGCCATTGACCTCTTTCGCTCGATGTGGCCGCTTGAAACGGAATCGAGCGGAGCAGCGGCATCCTCCGAGGCGCCAAATATCTCTTGTTCTTGTTCGTGTACTTGTTAGTGTTCTCATTCTTCTTCTTGTGATGATTTCTTCACAGGAACGCCAACGAATTGATCGGCGAAACGCTTCGCTCCTCTTGATTCCGCATCCCCGCGCAAGCCTGCTCCCTTTCTTCAGGACACCAATGAAGCACGCCACGGTATCGACCCGGCAGAGTGTGCTCCACATGTCCCAGGAAACGATGGGCCGTGGTAATGCACCGGCGCTGGCACTCACGACGGCAGAGGAAGGAAAATTCGACGCATTTCGTTCTCCTGCGCTCCGGCAAGAGTAATGAACGGCAGCAATTTCCGCCGGCCGCGAACAACGAGGACATGCGTCTCGAAAGTGTATAAAAGCGAGTTGTAACAAAACGACTATAGAGGACAAATGAGTGAAATCGCAAGCAGCGAAAAGTGGGAACAGGGCCGAGAAAGTCACGCTAAACTTCACTGCTGATGCCGCAGAGACAAAAAAAGAAACACAGAGAAACGAACTTAGTTCTCAGCCAGGGTGAAGGAAACGCTTTCAGGAGTCAAGCCTCGTTGGATAGCAATGGATGCGGACGAGGATGCGCGCTGCAGCGCGGCTTACAATAAGCTGCGAGGCGGTGAGAACGGCTGCGAAGCAGGAAGGAAGAGGGGAATAATAATAAAAAAAAAAAGAACAGAGGCCGCTTGTCTCGACTTCGCTTTTGTTACAATCTGCTCGGGCTCGCTTCGGTGTGTTGCCCCCGTGGCCGAGTCAAGCCGGCGTTGGTCTCGTGCACGAGGAAAACCCTGGCGCGAAGGAGGGGGGCCCCGCCTTGGATGCGTGGTGAACTCGGCTCCAGAGTGAACGGCACTTGAGAGAGAAGCGTGGTTGGAGAAGGGCGAGTAGCGCGATGGCGCGAAGGATGTAGAGGGGCTCTCGTAAAAAAAACGAAAGCTGGGCGAAGGACGACGACGTTGCCAACGACTGCAATTCGAGTTCCGCCGAGGCGGAGGGTAATTTTTTTTATATCTTTTTTTTTCTCACTAAAGTTAGAGGGCTCACGCACGCGCCGCGCGCATCAAAATCCGGGGCTCAAAAGCGGGCACACGTATACATTGCCCGAGTACAGCCTAGTTCCGTGCAGTGAAGTGAATCTTATACCTCTATACAGTCCCGTCAATCAGTGACTGTACCAACAAGGTCGTTAGCTTCTATAGCTGCATGAAATACGTCATCAGTACTCAAACCATTATTTTGCTTCGCGGTGAAAAAAAAAAAGTGGCCGTCATATATGACACCTTAGGATGATGTATGTTAATGAAATATTAGAATGAATGAATGCGTGGCAAAAATTACGCGGCAGTTAGTGGCGAAATACTAGACAGATACGTTCCCCGATCACTCTGTACATTTATGAGAGAAATAAAGAGACTACGAGACGCCTTTTGAGAACATATGGTCAGTATGCTGATCTTGGTTCGCGTTTTCTGTATGTGCTGCTCCATAACAATGATCTTAAGAATAAAAATGGCTGTGGCTTAGGTAAGGTTAAGCCCAGGATGCGAAGCATACTAGCCTTTATTTTAGTTGTTGAACCACTGTTTAGCCTGGTGAACTGCTGTTGCTTGGCTATATTTGGTTCGGCTAGACGAAGAAACAACTCATGCATTACTTCTTCGCCTTCAAGAGTGGAACGCGACAGCGTTCCCGTCGACCCGCCAAGGGGTGTAAGACAATGGGCTACAGGGCAGCGACTACGCGTCCCGCATTGGACGCGGTGAGCGTCGAGCAAAGCAGCGTTCGGCGCGGCAACGAAATGTGCACCTGAGCAAGAGACGCACGCCTTAGAAACAGCGCGTTTCTAAGGCAACACCGCATTCACTAGAGGCGCTTTTGTACCGCTTTGAAGCGTTGTACTCGTGGCTTACACTGGCCGAGCTGTGGCTGGTGTTTTTAGAATATGTACATGTCGTGTAATTGATCTTTTTGTTTGCGTTTGTGAAAAGGCAATAAAGAAAAAAAAAAAAACTCGTGGCTCAGTGGTAGCGTCTCCGTCCCACACTCCGGAGACCCTGGTTCGATTCCCACCCAGCCCGTCTTGCAAGAGTTGAGCCAAAGCCACTTCTCCTCTGTCGTGACGTCACGGTGTCACGTGATTTCATGGTCACCGCCGCGCCTGAGGAGCTGGGTTGAGCCCTCGTAATATGCTTCGCATAAAAGAATGGCAACTGCTTTGTTACTCATAGTGAAAATTAAATGCGAAACGTGATAGGAAAGGAGAGGGGTGGCTGACTTTTTTTCACAGACCACCATTTCGTTTTTCAAGCCGGACACAATGTCCTCACGCCATCACCCTATATCATTCGCCGTTCGCAGTAGCGATGGACCCTGCCGTAGCCGTGGTTGCAACGGGCATCGGTTGTACGCGCTGCCATCCGAACCTGCTAAAATTCAACTGTTCTCCCTATTACATGCTTCACGCTCTGTTTACGAGAGGCCAACAAACGGCCTTGAATCGATGCAGGCAGAGCACAAAGTCCAAACTGCTTCCACAAACGCGCATAATGAGGCGTTGTCATTGACAGTTCTTCCGCGTGTAATTTTCAAGCGTATACTATACGCGCTTTGCACGAACAACCCGATCACGATGAAGGAAGGGACTGTACGTTCACTCGCGCAGGCGTCGCAGGCGAACGCATGCTTTCCTCGCGCGCTGCATCCTTCGCTGGTGTTGCGTGGAGCAGCGAGCAGCGCAGGCGCTGCGCCGTCTCTCGAGCATCCATCTCTTCCTCCTGCAGTCCCATTCGGTGCCTTGCGCTCTCCCAGCTCAGACGGGGCCCGGGCAATTAACCCCAATTGAAAAGTGCTCCCCTCAGCGCCGCCTCGTCTGGCACGGAGAGCCGTTGCCGAGGGCGCTGCTCGGCGCGTTGCTGCTCGGATGGCCGTCGTGCGCCAGCGCGCGTCGGCAGCGGGCAGCGGCTTATATGCGCGCCGCGCCGAAAACTGCGGCGCTGGCGCGCCGACGCTGCGTCACAATTCGAGCGAGTCCGAGGGGCTTAGTTGGATCCAACACGCTCCGGCATGGGGAAGTCTATAGCGTAGCAACTAAAACCGATTATCAAAACAGTGTGGTTGCGATTGAGATGATATATAGCGCTATACGGGCCCGCCTGAGCGCCCATTTACTCGTCGAGTATGCCACCATGAGTCAACCAGTCCAGTCATTCGCAGAAACTGGAGAACGCGCGGCACTGTCTTGCGCAATATCTGCGGTCCTCCAGGAAAAACTAACGCTTGTACAGGTTCGTAAAGGTACCCTCTCCTTCTGATGCTGTCAAAAAGCCAATATGAATTGGAGAACATAAGCTCTTACATCGGTGTTTGTGTGGTCGATACGCTTTCGCATGCGCGTGTCTCTTAGTGACTGGCTAATTTGATGGATCAATGCAATGTTGTTACGCGAACGAAGGATTAAGAACTGGAAACTATTTGCAAAGTATACTTACAAAGGATAACTGCAGCGCTGGCCAGTTCAGCCAACAGCTCGACAGCCAGAAACCGTTCGTCGTCTTCGTCGGGGCGCCCGCGTGCATCGTCCACAAGAAACACGCAATATGCATGTATCAATATTATATCGATTTAATCGGGCTTGATCTACTTGCGGTTCTACTTGTTCACATAGTGCATGCCCGCTGGGTATGCACAAAGCACGAGCGCCACGCCGTCTCTTAATAAGCGCGCTGAGAGTTGTTTGCAACGACGCAGAAGCAGCTTACAACAATATAGCGCGAACGTTACTGATTCTTTATCGTGGGACGAGAATTATGTGAGCGTCGATAATAACAATCATTAGGCCCTTAACATTGGTTAAAGACACCATCGTAGGCCTGCAACTGTCTTATAGCAATTGCCCGCCGCGGTGACTCAGTGGATATACGATGTTTTGATGCTGAGCATGCATGAGGTTGTGGGTTCGCTTCCTGAGGCTGCTGCAGCCGCATTCTCAGAGTCGGAATGCAAAATAACGAACGAATACTTTAATTGCGCTGCACGTGAAGGGACCCAAGGTGGTCGAAACTTATTCAGAGCACATCCCTCTGGAGTCTATAATAGCCCGAGTGTTCTTTTGCGGCGTCACACCATAATTGTTTTAGCTTTCTAATGCGAACCCCACATCTTCCTTGGTGCCACTCTTCTCACTATAGTGTCCTGAAATGCTTTCGCGGGCGAATATGCATCTGGAAGCTTTCCTGTTTCCCTTGAACTCGAATGCACGACAGGAAAACCGTGTTCAAAAAAAGACTAAGGAACAGCGTTATTATTAACCGCGAGGAACGCGTGAAAGTTACTATTAACTCGCGTGACGCACTCACTGACGCACGTTATAACGCGGCCGAGAAGGAAGGTGAAGTTTAAACGAAACACAGGAGGACAACGCTAGGAGGAAAGCGTTGTCGCCGTCCACCGTGAGACCGCGCCTAGCGAACAATGGAGAGACAAGAGATGGCTGCAAGGTTGCGGAAAAGGGTGATCGAGAAAAAAGTATACGAGAGTCCACAGAGAGGAGCAAGTGGACGCACGGGCTCATTGCCGCGGAAAGCCGGACTGGTGCCTTTCTTGTGCGTCCTCATTTGGCCCGGCCCGTCCAGCGGCCGGCATCGGAGGTTGCTCTAGCACCAAAAACTTCAGTGTCCGCCAGCAGATACAGGAAGATAACTGGTCTGGGGCAAAAAGAAAAAAAAACACATGGACCGTAACGCGTGACGTACGTATAGTGCGATGGCTATTCGAACGGCGTGATCGAACGAGTAGCGCCGCTAAGCTTTGGAGCGTGCAAACGGAGCCATATTTACGAGCGAACGAGGTCGGCAGAGGAGGGGATGAAGCACGCAGTTGCACGCTAGTATAATCTTCGTCGAATGATAATGAAATGCCACTTATTGCCGACTGGAGAGAGGTAGAGAGACAGACTCACTGGCGATGCCTATAGCACATATAACTCTGCCTCCACTTTTGCGTAAATGCTTGCTGTTATTACTGGAGAACGCTTCCTTAAGACCAAGGACAGGTGTGGCACGAAGAAGGACCAGGGTTATTGTATGGTGAAACTCGCACGTGCTAAGCAGTTGAGAAGATGGCCAATCCTCATAAGCGCCAACTTTAGGAGAGGATGAGCGCAAGATCGAGAATAGCGCCCTGATTTCATTCGTAACGTCGTGTCTCTGGGGCCAGTCTGGTCTAAGGACATGCAAAGCGAGTGTTTCGCGATTCGTGCACAGCGTACTAATATTCTGTATCATCTTCGTCTGCTTCATCATCATCATCACTTTCTTCGTGTACTTCAACTGCTTCATCTACTTCAACGTCATTATCGTCTTGTTATTCATCATAGCCGTCGTCTTGTCATCATTATCTTCTTCGTCTTTTCGTGCTTCATCATCATCTTCTGCATGTACTTCTTTATGATCATTTTCTTCATCGGCAGCCCTCTTTGGTATCTACTTTTTCATCATCACCATCATCGGCTTCTGCATCTACATAATCCTCGTCATCATCAACATCGCCATCATCATCGTTATCATCGTCTGTTGCTTCTCCTGCATGCGTTTGCCAATTGCACGCATTGTCAACATCCGACCTGCAACTCCAGAGAGGACCCCCCAAAAAATGGTACCCGGAAATACAAGTCGCCGACGCAATGTAATCCCACCTTCTCTTCTTAGCAGCCCCCGAGGAGGAAGCACCAAAGCCGAGGAACGAAATCGACGAAGAAAAAAAAAACGTTAACGTAAAAAGACGTGGCGAAGGAAAGGAGACGTCGCCGTGGTACAATTTGCGAGAGGCCGCTTCGCGTTATTTAGTGCTGGTTGTTCGTGCGGAACGCCCGCCAACACAAAAGAACATCCACCAATTCCTTTAATTGTTTGAAACAAAGTTCTTTGTTCTACGGAGATAGAAATCTTGACCTACAAAATGAAATGCTGCTCTTATCAACGCACGAGTGGAGCCGAGTTCCCTTTATCTTAGGACATTCATAGAGGTTCCTGTATGTATTTGTTGTCCTCAATTGCGAATTTAATGCGCCTCTGTATTATAAGCCATAAAGGCTCTTGATTCAACCTCAGCAATTTGTTAGGAAGTCACGCACGATAAATACAAACGGGAGATATATCGGGGATGCTGACGACGACAACAAGAATGATTGAATTTTCACATGGCTACGGAGAGTTTTTGTTTTCAGGCAAAGTGGTGGTAAAACCGAAATGTTGCGAGAGGTGGCACTTTTCTGCTGCCACTGCCCCCATTGCATTTATTTGCAGTCGGTAGTCATTGTCATTGAACATTCTTATAACAACATTTGTCATTATCAAAAATAATTCTGGTCACAACACTTCCACCAATCAAGGTCTCTCCAAATATTGACATCGCGTCGATGAGTCTCTTGGGAAGCTCGAGGTGGAGAAGGAAAGACATAGAGGCTAGCCAGTGTAAATATCGGCTGTCTACTGTAGGGTAGATTAAGATTGCCAGGAGCTCTATAACGGGGCCATATACTTAACAAGCCCGAGGAAAAGAGCTTGCCAGTGGCAGACGCAATTTGAGACTTCGGTCGAATGCCGCGCGTACTCGTATATCCAGAGGCAGTGCGTTGTTTCGCAAATCGTTGATCGCTACAATGCAGTTTCGCTTCGGACATCCCAAAAAGCTTAGACACAACTTCAACCGATACTGCAGCGTCCTGCGCACGCCGTGAACCGCATTGCCCACCGGCCGCAAGGCTCCATGCAGCAAGCGCGCGGCTCTTCGATTCGACCTCTCTCAGTGTCGGAAACCTCCAATCTACGGGGCCTGACTCAGCTCGGCGAGACGACCAGAGAGGGGAGCAGATTTTGGAGCGTGGGAAAGGCGGCGCACCACGGGAGCCGTATATGTATATATAGCCTATAAAGGCCGCAGCACGGATCATTCGTGCTTAAGGGAGGTTCTTCCTCAATTGCGCGCCGGCGATGGACAACTGTCACACCGCGCCATCGAAAAGTCTAAAGATACACATATGCGAGCCGGAGAAGCCATTTATACACCAAGCTGGGGAACTGTGGTACGTCCACTGGGCGGCTGCCCAAACTGATTTCTGTCAGGGTCTATTACGTTGTCCGGCAATGATCTCTTTCTCTCCCCGTGCCGGCTGTATAGGGTGCCATAAAAGTGTAGAACTTGACGAGAAGTTACAATGTGGCTTGCAGCCACATTGTAACTTCTGTAACATTGTAGCCACATTGTAACCGACTGCAAAGACGCGACGTCTTTGCAGTCGGGGCCCGTGTTTTCCCCAATGTAGTATGTATAGGCGTGGTTGGCAAATAAAGGTGAGCACTTCTTCGATAGCGAACACGAACATCATTAGCCAAACCGTTCACTCAATGACAGACGGTTCGTACGAACGAAAAGCTTTGTCGGTTCGGTCCCGGCTTTTTCATGAAAAATTGTCAGATTAGGTTGACGCGATGGAAATTAAAGGCGGTAAGCATCAGACACAAAACATTATGACCACCTCGCGAAGCAATCCTGTGGGCATAACGTGACCTTGGTCATGTTATGCGTTCTTGCCAGAACGAAACAAGGAAGCACATGTTCTGCCTAGACGTACATGCCACCGTTAGCCACAACGCGCACGTGCAGTGGTATATGACAAGCTAATATGTTCACTCGACAAGGGAATAGAACGAAAAGACGAAGGAAAAGAAAGCGAACACACACCAGAGCTGCGTTCAACAGAGAGAGAGAGAGAGAAAAGGGGGGATAGACAGGGAGGTTAGCCAGTGTATGTGTTCAATATGTTCAACTATGCAGGCGCAATGTTCCCAATCAGTTGTGTTCAGTCTCCAACAATGCCTTTCATAAACAGCATCATGAAAGGCGTGATGATGAGAGCATCAAGAGGGCCACGGCGGCCGCATTTCGATGGTGGCGAAATGCAAAAACGCCCGTGGTACTTAGATTTAGGTGCCCATTAAAGAGCCCCCGGTGGTCAAAATTATTTTGGAGCCCCCAGTACGTCGTGCCTCAGGATCAGATCGCGGTTCTGGCACGTAAATTCCCATAATTTCGAGAGCATCAAGAGGTAAAAATACGGCACGTGACAAGAAGTTTTTAAGCTATTTCGTCAACGGAATCCCCTGGTAGGACGCTTCTTATCATGACTTGTGCGTGCAAATTCGCTCCCATCAGGCACACATCTGTGCCCATACGCGTTTCAAAATAGAAAATAAATTGTTACGCACTTCATGTACGAGAGGAACGGGAACAATAAAACCTACGGTAAAAAGAACTCCTGGTCTAGCCTCAGCAACTTATGTAAGGTTGCCTAAAATCCTAGGAGAATGAATTCAAGTAAACGGTAGAGCTGTACACAGCAAGTACCAAGCCGCGAGTGACAGATGGGGTACGAGACATCGGTCTTTTCGCCTTTTAATACGTCCGTCCACCCACATCTCAATTCCCATTGTGTTTTTTATTGTTATTATTATTTACGGTCGCTGTTGTCTAAAACCACGACGCGACAATAAGATCGGCGGACCGGAAACTCCCGCGCACGCTAGACGGCAGTAGCTGTAAACGAGTGCTACGCATTTTTTTTTTTTCCTGCGCCAGAATCGACCGCTCCAGATGTTTTCACCGAATCATCCGCGCCGCTGTTGCTGCTGCCACTACCACGTCGACAACAATGGCCCGCACATACGCACCGCGCCATCAGTCCGGGATAGCTCGCAGCTGGGGGCGAATGTTACAGTTCCCGCCGCCGTGGATCGCACCGCATGCAGCAAGCAGCCTTTCCGGGCGCTCGCGCGCATTCTAACGCAATTAGCCGGCTGCAGGAGACCACCGCCATTGACCACTTCCGTCCGGTCGGTCTCGAAGCGCGCGCTTCGGGTATCGGCAGCTGAGGCGAAACCAATTTTCGAAGCGTGCTTCCCCGCCACCATCACGCTCGCCAACCTGAACGGACAGGCAGGCCCCACTAAAAGTTGGGCGGGCCGGGAGGCTGAGATTTCCGCTGCACGCCCGCCCGCGCCCCGCTCCGCCGAGCGCTTCCGCAGAGGCCGCATCGGCAGCAGTAGCGGGACTGGAGCTGATGAAGCCGAAGGTATAGGTATATACGCAGCCCTACGATAGTTGGCATATGCCTGTGCGTACGCTCTCCGGTATGGTCGCGTCATTATTTTTTGCTTCTTATAATGTGTTTTAAAGTACACAGCGGGGGTCACGGCTTCTTTTCATACCCTTTGTCTTTTATTTACTTTTTTTCATGACTGAACGAGGATGGCGGGCGCGTCCATGTGAGGAAGCGAAGACAAACCTCGGTGCGAAGACAATGCGGGACTCCGCGGGCAGGAAGTGACCCGTCGCTTCCCCTTGTTCCTGTATTGTGGAGGCCGGATGCATTTCACGCTGCTAATGGTAGCTTCCGCTTTGAGTTTGAGCGTTTCCTGTCTGCGGCCTATAACTGCGCGGTAGACGAGTTACAGTGTATAATCGATATTCCAAGAGTTGTACTTGAAATGGCGTGTAACGTTGCTTACAATAACTTGACCGAAGCTTATCCAGAAGTGTCGTTTAGTGTTAATCCCATCGCGGAGAGAAAACAATCTTCAGGTTATATATCGCTCGGATTCCCGGAGAGTGAAAAGGAGTCAATCACTCTCGCCCTATGGAGCATAGTCTAGTTAACAGTAATAAATATTCACAGAGACAGGGAGAGAGAGAGATAGTAATCAACCTTATGCTGTAACCAGGCGCGCGCTTTATTCGCACAGAGGTGGGTGACCTCCTTAAGGATTTCAGGTAGCCATGACTTGTAGGCGACGCCCCGGAAAGTGATTATATATATAAGCAAGAAGTGGTTGTGACGTATGCATTCTTCCGTAGCTAACGGGGTAGTTACCTGGTGTAACGCTTATACGTTTTATACGCAGTCGAATGTACACGCTTTATGCCGAAGGACTGTGAAGGCGGTGATTTTTTTTTCAGCGCGACATGATCTAGCATACCGGCATAGTCTCCGACTTGCGCACAGCACGTTCCGTTCTATAACTAACTGTGCCAGATAGCTTAACCTATAGAAGGATCGACATTTGGGCGAGTTGGTACTGGTTGAACATCTTGAAGCTTAACCTATATATAGCATAGTCGTCAGCGGGTCACCATGCTTTCCAAAAAAGGTTCAGTGCCATATTATGCTGCGCCTCGCTCGGCGCTCACAGCAGATCACCGGAAGGAGAACTTAAGAGAACAGCTTAACAACGTCCCCACCGGGACCGATAAATTGTCGCTGTGCACGCAATGACACCGCCTATTCGAAGTCTATGGCCGTGCGAAAGCACCATCCGTCGCTGTACGCTCGCCTCGTAATAGCAGTAATTGGACAAAACATCCTAATCGCATTATCTTCGAACGCCATTACGCCTCCTATATATATATATATATATATATATATATATATATATATATATATATATATATATATATATATATATATATATATATATATCATACAGCAGGTCGTGAACCGGCGCGCGCGCGTCTCCGTACAGGGAGCGTTTATCGGGCCTTGAGCAACGGGGTCCATTGTTTGTTGATCACCCAACAGCTACACGACAAAAGCGAGAGCTCGCGTGTCTCGTTCTATATATACAGCTCACTCCGGGGGACAGTAATCCCATCGGGGCCGCGCCTGTCAACAACAAACAACGCAAGACTGCGTACTCCGCTCTCGGGAAGTGCCGCGTCACGGCGCGCGCTCTGCCGGAAGACAACAATGACGACGACGACAAACGCTGGTGACAGCAAGCCGCGCGATGACAGGCGCAATTATGTCGCGCCAATTAGACCGTTCGTCCACGTACTGCTCACTGCCCGCGGCATCGCGAAGAGAGTTTGAGTGATCGGCCCGGACGACCGATCTGGATCACCCGTCTGCCACTGCCACGGCGTCAGCGCCCTGGGCTCGCGCGGACCATAAAGGAATACCCGCCGGATGTAACTTCCGCTCCTCCCTGACCGTTCCCATCGCCCGCGGGGTACGGCAACGCAACGGAAGTGGCGGGGTATACACCGAAATGCACGAGAGGAGAGGAGGAAACGGGACCCTCCATTGAAAAAGCGCGTGACACCCAGCGTGTCGCTCTCTCTCTCTCTTTCGCTCATCGCCCTTCGCAGCTTCCTGGGAGCGGCGATGGATTCACCGCCGCGGGTCCACCCGGCGTGGTGCTATGGCGGTTTGTTGTTGTACACCAAAGCGTGGCCTCACCCAACCCGACAGGAGGCATTATTGTGAGGCTTCTCCTTCTGTCGCTGCTGCGGCCGGGGGAGGGAAAGCGACGCAGAGCCCACGGTGTTCGTATATGTTTTTGGTGTCCATCTGTAATAGTGTGCACTGCTGGAGCAATCGGAGCTGACGTCTGTCAAGGACGGGAACGTTTCGCTGAACTACCCAGATGTACCGATAGTAGAGTTTTATCCCGCTACACGTTTCGTCGTCGGCCGTACAGTATTACGGTAACATTCTGCCCTGTTGACATAACTATACGGTTTGCCGAACGGATATATTTACCGTACGTCAGGCGCTCTTCCTCAAGTTCGCATTATACTCAGGATAAGCGCCTGAACTTGGGTAACGTTTGCTGCCCGACAAAAGTGAAGCATGCAAACTCAATCACTCACAGCCGGCGATCCCCCATGAGGCCGCCCAGTAACACCAAATGAGGTGATAGCTGGTTGATGTAAGATGTTTCTAGTTCAAAGTTCGCAGCTGTATTACTTGAAGCACAGCCGAATGAAGAACTTCGCAGTAAACTTGAACACCCTGCTGCAACCCCCCTCTCTTCTCTCTCTCTCCCTCTCTCTCATGGAAGCTTAAAAGCGCAGCTGTTTCTTACATTCCACCAGGCTTCAACGTTGCACCCAGCAGAACAGTCGAACCTACGACCTGGTCCTCAATAGCAAGAACGCCATGGCAGCTGTGCGACTGCGCTGGCTAAGTGACACGATAGCATTTAGTTCGGACAGCGGCACCGAAAATCCGCGGTATACCATGAACATGTGAAGCCGGCCGTAAGCTCCGTCATGCTGCATGGTATAGCATAAGCGTACAGGTCGCCACAGGAGATGAAAAGGAGGAGGAAAGAGAGCAAATGGCGAAACGCAAACCTCGCTGTGGTTGTTATAGTGTTGAAAAACTAGCCTCCTGCTTTTCTATTCTGCAGTTTTCTTTTTTCTTCTTTTTTTCTCCCTCCTTTGGTCGCAGAGTGGCCCGTTTTCGTTGATTGAAAAGCTGCGAAGCGCGTGCTGCGTGTGACATGCGTGCCGCAAAGCGGAAGCGAAAGCTTTCTTTCTGATGAGAACGTTTCACTCGTGCGCACGTGACCGTATCTGCTTCTGTCGCTCATTTTTATTGCAGTCACTTCCTCTAGGGGGCTCAGTACGCGTTATTATAGTATACATCGTGCACGCGTTCGTCGTGTGGCATATTGTATCCATTACTTAAAGCAGTTTGAATGGCTAGAGCAGTAAGTTGTCAGCAATATTACCTCTCCTTTCACTGCGTTTTCCCGTATGCATTAAAACTCATTTCGTAAAGCCTCTACTCTGCTTTCAGTTCTATACGCCGCGACCTGGCGGCTGCTTCATTAAACGTAGGGACCTGAAAACGCTGGCGCAGCGATACGAAGTCGCGAAAAGAGAAACACAGGCGCCTACTTAATAATAACGCCAAAAGAATTCAGCCGACTTCGAGCATGACCGCCGGAACGAATTAACAGGATGTTTCCTCACACCGCCATTTGCTCGTGTCGGTTACACGCCTTCTTCGCAGCGACATTACACGTCAGCAGTAGACGGTGACCGCAGCTAATAAACGGTGCGATAACTACTCGACAAGGAACTGAAACGGCAAGCTGTTCAAATCCAAATAGATACGCAAGTTCAAGCTTTACAAACATTCGAAGTTAAAACAACATTCAGTCAATCAACATTCGATCATGCAATCATTAAATGTTAAAAAAAAATAACTGCAGGCACCAGATGGCGGTAACCATGGAGTCATCGCAGTTCCATAATTTAGCAATCTGATTCTATTAAGCTTCGTGTTCGACGCCGACGCGAGCACGGTTAATACAGGCACGACATCGCCCTAAACATATCCAAGTGTATACATCATAAATGTTTCAAACAAGAATTCCCAGGAAGCAATCGTCAGGAAATTTCGACACGCAAAAGCAGCGACATGTAGACGCTCCCGCGTATGTCGCACGGCATCCTGCTCGAGTGAAAAAAAGCCAAACCAAAAAAGCAGCGACCAGCGGACACGTTTTCTTTTTTTAATCGCCTCGTAAGCGGCATTACAACTCATCAACATCACAGAGAAACCGCCGTTCGTCTTTAGACGCAGAGAGGTGCGGCTGGCTCACGCGAGCGAAATTCCAACAAGAGGCATGCGCATTCTGTAACCCGCTGCGTTCTAACGATTCGGCTTGCCCCGAGAAAACAGCGGCTCGGACGGGACGTCGTCGTGGAGCGAGCATTAAGCGGGCCCTGCTTCCGAGTAGCGGGCGATAGGATGGCGCATCGCCGCGGGCAATCGTACATATCTGGGACTCGTCATCTACGGTTGCGGCGCCGCTGACGCGAGAGTCCTTCTCCCACGAGGCGAGGAGGCAGACGGAACATTCTCTTTCTCTCCCGCCGCATCACCGACCATGCAGACAATTTCGGCGCCGATGAAATCACAAGGTCGTCTCTTGCGATAGGTCGACCGGCGGAAAATGTGCACGCCCGTGAGCAAAAGTGTATACGAACCACAGGGTCGCCGATAAAACAGAATTTATTCGTAATTAATACGCGTAAACGGAAACTGACGAGTGCACTAGAAAATTAGTAATTCCAAGTTTGGACTGCAGTCTTTAATTTTGAGTTGTATTCACAGACAGAGGAAGAAATGGGCCTTATCGCGCAATCCCTGGTCCGCGTACTTTTGCTCACGGGTGTACGCTACGCCACAGAGTATATCCTACACAATAATTACTAGAGGAAACTATGGTGCTAGTAGCTAGCGCTGGACTTCCATTTATAGTGATTATTGTCTAATTGCCTATGGCCTCCCGCAAGATGGCAGTTTAGACAGCATAGAAATCATGGTTAGTGCATGTGTTTGTCTGAACCTTGCCCTTCTGTCTTCGAACGACTTCGATATTTTTCTGCATTGATCGTTGTCAACGAAATATCCTGTTATACATGTACCAATTCTCAAAGATTTAGTCTAATCGCCATCTTCGTTTACGAAAAGAATGTTGCGTCTAAATTAAGGCCACTAAATACGGATAAAGCGCAGTAATCCATACCATTATCCCCTGCCCTTGACGATATCGACCTGGTACCGGACACGTCTATTCATGTTGCTCTGATATGCCGCAATGGAACAAGCGACTAGTCTTCATTATTCGTAGGACGAAAATTATTCGTAGACCGCAACGTGGAAAAACTAACAGCACAACACACTCGCGCGCCCTAGGAAATCGGAAATGGGCAATAACGTACAGAGAACCAACTAGCCAAAACTGCATGCCTCAAACTTAGACCCCGTTCCGTCCCTTCCCCAAAGAAAAATCCCGCGTACCTGTATCGCAAAGTGAGGTAACATATTTCACCTCCCTCTGCCCCCGTAATATACTTCTACCAGTGCTTACACTACAATTGAGTGGGGGGATGGGTGGGAGGAGGTGAACAAAGCCGGAAGTCGTAACTCCCTCTTTCAGTGAAAGTGCCGTAAACTTACTTAACCATCTTGCGCCCTGCTTTCCCCAATTCATACAATAACACGTCCATATGCAAAATAAGCGCCAGGGTTTCCGCGTGCGACTTATGTGACGTCCCGCATGGTGCATCGTGAAAGTGCTTTCTTAGGGAACTGCGGAAGTCGGCACCAATGCGATCAACGACAGAACGGGAGAAAAATAAACATAGACAAAATAAGAACGGAGAACTATAACAGATGGGAGCGACGAGGTCGACAAAGAAAATCGGAAGGCACCCTTGCGAGCACTCAGAAAAGCGGGGTAATCGAGGCAGGTCACATACACGAAGAGACAGAAAGAGAGAGAGAGACACGCTCACGTGGAAAAAGAAAGGTTACGCGAAGGTTACGCAAGGGAACCAGGAAACGCGAACGCTTCAATGAGGCCGACCGGGACGCCGCATCGTCTCCGCGATACCTTCTTTATTTTCGTTCCTCAAATACGAGCGGCGGCGCCCCTTCGCCCGTGAATGCCAAAGCGTACGCACACAACCGCCCCTCGAGGCGTCCTCACCCAAAGCGTCTATGCACGCCTCCCCTCCTCCCGATTCTCCATTCAACCGAAGCGCCTCGACAAGGTCAGCTTTACGAGGACGGGGAAAGAAGGGGGGGGGGAAGAGGGGTATGGCTACGAGCGAGTCCACGCTCGATAGCGGATATAAACGAAATACGGCACTACTAAGAGGACTCACGATCACCCACCTGGCACTGCGAGGGGGGAGGGGGTGCAGCGGTGAGGGTGCGGAAGGGTCCAGGGAGAGAGAGGGAGAGGCGAAAGGGGGTGGCCTTTTTCGCGGTCGATCATCGGGGAGAAGAAAAAAGCGGCCCGCTTTTTGACCGACCGAGATCGCTTTTCGCGCTCTTCGCGGCGTCGCCTCCGTGGGCGCTGCTAGCAGGCTGAACGAAGTAACGAGGCAGGCACACGGGGCTAATAAGCGCGCGATGCAATAGCAACGCGAGAAGAAAGACATGAAAAAATGAAAGGGAGAAGGGGTGGGATAGTGCATGTAACGGTTACGGTTTGTTAGGTGTAGAGAGTTGAGTTATAACAGCGGCGCTGTTTTCTCCGATTTGGAGTCATGTAGTCGTGTACTAAGGAAGTTACTGCCTTAGAACTAAAAAAGAAGAAAGCCAGTGATAGATGGAGAAAAGTGTAGTTAGGAAGCGAATAAGAGAGTTCGTAATCCTGAACACTGGCGCTCTTGAAGTACGTTCGTGTGAACACGGCGTCGGGCTCAGTACGTGCTCTGCCAACGCAATTACTACGCTGCGCGTGCTTCATGCGAGCCCCGCGAGATAGCTAAGGAAATTAGGCCTGCACTCTACGACAGTGACAGCGAAGTTGATTCGTTCGCAGGTGACAAAGTACGCCTCATAACGAACCGTCCATTGTCATATCGTGAAACACGGTACAGTCACCTCGCGTCGGCACTGTAGAGCCACGTAATACATGTGTGTTAACAATCCATGGCGATGTGTCGTTGTGTCAGTTGCCTTCCTTTTCTGGGGACGACCACTGCTTTCGACGAGTGTTACATTTTGCCTACATAACTGGATCACTCCTTCTTTAACATCTTGGCTTGCCCAAAGCTATCGTGTCATAGGTCCTTGGGCCAGACCTCGATTCTTTCCGCTACTACATGCATCCACCGTATATTCTGAATACATAGCATCGTCTCTTCACTTCTGTTTGAACTATCAATACACATTATGCAATATTGCTTACAGCCCACAGTTGTCATCACCCTATTTATGACCTATACTTTACGCCGAACTCACGGTGCCGGATTCATTTAGCAAGCAGCCTTTTAATGCGTAATATGTATCCAGCACAGGGAGGAATTAAGGTCCCTTTAGCGCGCAATAATTTTGTATGCGACCGTCCTTTTATAGGTCCTGCTCCCTTGTGTTAGAGAAAGGTAGCCTAACGTAAGCACGCCGGCGAAGAAAACATTTGCTGATGTTCAATCTATTCAAGACTTCTCCCCATCGAGAAACGCACTTAGGCGAACGCCCCAAAGGAAACTTGAACGCAAACGAAGGTTGTGGAAAACGCAGAACCTACAAGTAGCGTCGCGATGGTCTGTCGTGATTATCGCTGCTTGCGCCATGATTTGCAGGGAATCGTGCGCAATGCGCTCTAGTTATTGTATTCCCTGTGCCGATAACAACTATACCCGAATCATTTACGACGGTTGTACGAGAGCCGACAGGTGAAAAAAGTTTCTTTCTGTCATTGCGCAGCCGGTTCGATGGCTATTCTGTGTTCACTCGGCATAACGATGAGAAACTTGTGAACTTGCGCACGAACTACACCCACGGACAATTTTCCATGTCAACGTTCCAGGAGAAGTTGCGGATACAGAATGCACGTAAATAAAAGCGGCCATGAGAAAAGTGTCCGCTTCTCATCGTTATAGATTTACAGTTATAGATCGTTATAGATTTGCTGGAGACGAGAAAACGTAAAAACTACTGAGTGCTAAATTTGACTTATTGTTCCGCTTTTAAATTCCGCGTTTTGGACAAAAGGGAAACTGTCACACGTGGCAGCTACGGTGATTCCAGTATGAATATTCTAAGAAACCTAGGCGTTGTCAAACGCTGCCGGAATTCTTGGAGCAGTAGGACATTTGCAGAAGCTCCGCCCCTGTAGCTCTCGTTCCATTTTCAAAGCAAGTTTTCCGCGATTGTAGGCACCGGAAAACACTGCATTCCTAAAAAAAAAATATGAAAGTTTACTAGATAAGAAATTGTTCATGTCAGCCCCCGACGTTTCCAACGCGACGGCTGCCACTACAGGCGATAAAGCAAATGCCCTCCTGTTTTACTCAACGAAAGAGCGTGCACACCGGTACGCGCGAGTATTTGGCTCAACTTTGCACGGCATAGACACGTGATTTCTCGCAAGGGCGGTCACCGAAAAAACAAGCCTGCCCGCAGCTAATGGCAATGTGCGCACCCTTTAACACATTGAGCTTCATTAACTGCTTTCTTTAGCACCTGAGGTTACACTGGCACGATTGAAGTGGATGGAACTTACAAACACTCGTCTCTATAGTTTGGATCTGAAACTACTACTTCGCCTTCCACGAGAGATATCGCGAGCTGAAGACACGCTTCGTTCTCAACGCTGTCTTCGTGAAGACAGCGTTTGCCCCCCGCCTGCGGCTTGGCGCGTATCTCCACAAACGCCGGTTCATTTCGTATCGCAATAGTCGACAATCCTATACGTGCGGCAGCTGTGGCTGCGGAGAGATGATTGTGCATGTCTGTTGTAGATGTCCTCGCTTCAGTGCGCCTAGAAAATAATCATGAGCGCGAATCCTCGGACGGTATATAGTCGAGACCACGCTCAGTACAGAAGGCGTTGATCGGGTTGTTGCGCTTCTTGACGACACGTGCACTGAGAGATAGACTCTGAGAAGTGTAGTGCCAGTACATCGCACTCATTCACACATTTAGGCGAAAGTCTTAAATATGTATGCTTCAAGGTCGCGTTGTGAGACACAGAAAAGATCACGTGACCCAAGGAAGGCTAGAAGGGAATTAAACCATCTCCAGCCCTGTTATGAGAGATGATTAGTGATTAACAAAGTTAATGTATGATTGATCAGTGAGGACGGCACAACGAGCTATGGAAAGAAGAATGATAGGTGTAACGTTAAGGGATAAGAAAAGAGCAGATTGGGTGAGGGAACAAACGCGAGTTAATGACATCTTAGTTGAAATCAAGAAAAAGAAATGGGCATGGGCAGGACATGTAATGAGGAGGGAAGATAACCGATGGTCATTAAGGGTTACGGACTGGATCCCAAGGGAAGGGAAGCGTAGCAGGGGGCGGCAGAAAGTTAGGTGGGCGGATGAGATTAAGAAGTTTGCAGGCACGGCATGGCCACAATTAGTACATGACCAGGGTTGTTGGAGAAGCATGGGAGAGGCCTTTGCCCTGCAGTGGGCGCAACCAGGCTGATGATGATGATGATCAGTGAGTGGATTAAGACGGATTAAGGTGAATTATGGTGAAGGTTGATTGGGGTGAATGAAGGGGTATTTAGGTAGATTAAGGTGGGTTAAGGAGGATTCAGGTGAATTGCAGTAGGCTTTACAAGGTTTTCACCTTCGCGTCTCTTTGGTGATCGCTAAAGGATACCTGGTTATTTTTGTTTTCTCTCCCCTCGTTCGTTTGTCCTTATCTAATCTTCAATTCCCTTTACCTCCTCACACCAGAACTGGCTAACCTTGCGGTACTGTGTTTTCCTTGACATCACTGCTGCGATTTACACTTCAATCCGTACAAAACCGAAACGGCCAGTTTCGAAAAGCACGGCACCACCTTCGTAAACACCCCCTGGCATCAGCCTCGCTTCACGAGCGCACAAAACCGGGCGCTGCAAAAATCACCGCATCGACGCATCGCAATTATCGGATCGTGAACTGAATTAATCGCTTCCCATGGCGCTAAAAGGCCCGCAGTTATCGCGTACGACACACGTTGGCAGCAACGGCGATACAGATTGTTTACAAACGCGGCACCTCCGCCCGAGTTTGTTGAACCTGGCTTAACAGTCGGTCAAGCCGCACCTCTTACGGCGAGGGGCGATAGCCACAGCGGCTGCAGCAGCAACACCCTCCACCAATAACAACAAAACTGCTGAGAAAATCACAGTGAGCGTATAGCGTGCTCGAGAGAGAGAGAGAGAGAGAGAGAGAGAGAGGCGGGATGGGACGCGCGCAGATCGGCCGCGTCCCAAATGCGTGACCGACCGGCAGAGAACGAGAAAAAGCAGTGCCCCGCTCTTGCTCCCCAGCCCGAAATGAAGGTCAACACAAAGAGCCGCCGGTGTTTCGCGGTGGTCAGTCCTCTCACCGTGCGCTCGCACCTTGCGCAACCGGCTCAATCTAATTTCGGCGTTGGCGATTCCTATCGCGAGACGCTGTGTGTGTGAATGGGAAGCGCCTATCTTCCCTCTTGTTTCACGCGTCTTATAGAGGACGCGCAATTGGAAGTGGCGCGCCGTGGCGACTTCTGTGTTTCTTCGTGCCTGGGTTCTCCGTGCCCTGAGGCACTTTTCGGAGTATCAGCAACGACACCGACCATCAGCCTGAGACGGAGCTTGTTAATAGTGTAGCGACGCACGAAAACCCTAATGCACCACCCTATGCAAATTTAGCTGTCCAATTAAACTTCGTAAACCTAAAGCTGTACTACAATTAACAAACAATAATTGTGTCATTTATTGTCCCAAACGAATTTAAGGTGTATGAGAGAAGCCGTTAAGGAAGGGAGGCGGGGTCACGCCTTCGTGTTAAGTCCGCGTGGCACTCTTTGACGTACACCGAAGGCATGGCATACACGAGCGTTTTTGCAATCCGCCTTCAACAATACGGGGCTACCATGGGAGAGGGCCGTACTCGCGACCTCGCACTCGGCAGCAGAACACCTTGTATCTACTGAGCGATCACGACAGGTTCGTAGTCTAACGCGACCTTTTCCTTATTGGGAAGTCACAATGCAACCCATTCAACTCGCATCTGGAACGGCTACCGTGATCACATTCTGAGGCACTCACGTTCAGCGAGAAAATCGCAGTGAATAAGCGAACCTCCTTAACAACGTGTCCTGTAGAGTGTCACCACCTGGCTTTCGCAGACGTGCAAGCCTATATATAGCCCTCAGAAATGCTGCGCGCTTAGTCGCATGACAGTCGCGCCTAGCAGACAAAGGCTGCGCCGTCACCTATATATGCGACATGGATATTTTCGCGTATGCGACCGGTAGCGTCAGTAGCGGCTATCGAACAAATCGCGGGGTAGAAGCGGTACACCATCGATTCTGAATGTGGCTTCAAAGCGAGTGGTTTTACGATAGCGTTTCTTTTTTTTCTTTTCAGGAAAGTTTTTCTAGATATGTGCCTCACGCAATCGATTCGAATCTGTCATTGGTCCATATTATTGATTTCATTATTATAGAGGAGATCGCATGGTGCAGACAGACAATACAATTAAGCAAAGTTGTACTGAGCAATGCATGGTATTTTAGACTGTTTCCTTGAACTACATGTTAACTGCATGTCACTAAGCTATACTTTTATTTTTACTTGAACTTTTTATACGATCACACAATACGTGCTGTGCAAACTGTGCGTAGCGACGTACAATGTGCTATTTTGAACTTCATGTACACTATGCGTCAGGAAGTTCCGTCTTTTATTTCCACTTTGTTTTAATATTACTTTGTTTTACTCGCTTGTCAGAGCCCGCCTATTCTTGGTATATATACATGGCCACTAGCCATGATGCCAAGTTCTCCTACATCCAAACTGAATTAAAAACAAAAGGAAGAATTAACGACGTTACAGCACCGCGATATGTTGGCGCAGTCTCGATTCCACCAGTTCAGTGGCCGCCAACTGTTACACACTTATACAGATACCCCTTTGCTTTATAAAGCCAGTCACCCGGATCTATTATAGAGCTTTTACGCGAGAACAAAACAAACAAATGCCAATATTCTTTTTTATACACTCCGCGCATTCGCACAAGCCAGCCGTCTCTGCCCGCTTCGTTGTCTGCTTCGTCTCGCAACAGGCGCGCCTGTCAGAGACGCCAAACGGCCCAGCTACACTCTGGCTGCTTCCTCGTACCGCATTTCATCTTCGCGAAGGCAGCGACTTGAGCTCCGCGGATGGGAAGGAGCAGCGCGGGAGACGGCGCGGCGTATAGACAGCCACCGCGCTATAGAGTGCGGCAGAGACAGACTTTGTTTCGGGCCCTGCGGGGCGTTCCCTGATTTACGTTCCTCTGGCAGACTACTCGCCTCCGGACAGAGGCAGCCCCGATTGCAGTATATAAGCGCGTAACTCAAGGTGCCACCTCTTGCGTGCTTTATGCGCGCGAGGGAAAGAAGGAAAGAAAGGAAGAGAGAAAGAAAGAGAGAAAGAAAGAAATAAATAAAAAGAGAAAGAGAGAAATAAAGAAAGAAAGGCTTCTGAGGGAAAAGCAGAACGAGAGGAATCCAAGGACGTTTCGACATTTTCTTCGGCGCCGTTCGTTTCTCTGTCATATATATCAGGACCTACACGCTGGCAAGCCTTCGAAAAACAATGGAACCGCCGCCGTAGCTCAGTGGCTGTGGCGTTGCCCATGCTCCAGCTCGAGGTCGCTGGTTCGATCCCGATCGCGGCGGCCCCATACCGGTTGCGGGTGGAATGCAAAAAAAAAAAAAGAGCGCTCGTGTGCTTAGATTTAGGCGCGCGTTAGAGAACCACAGGTGGTAACAATAATCTGGAATCCCCACGGCGTGTTTCATGATCAAATCGTGGTTCTGGCAGGCAAATTCCCAGAATTAGATTAAGTTAAATAACAGCCTACTGCGGAGGAGGTAAGCCACCCGTGATGTGGCAACTATACATATAGAGTTAGGTGTTTAATTTTCGTATGGTAAGAGACTTGCTAATGAACTTTGATGCGCAACACTCTTGGAATCTTTATGCGGGAAGAATGGTGCTAATTTCATTCCAAAGCTTAATCCTATCCTTCTCAAAATGGCAAACTATGCCAGAAACAGGCATGTATGTGTGAAATAAGGGGAGGCATCTGAAAACGACCTTGGCTGCAATTGCAAAAAAAGTTCCTGCCGTATAAACAATAGTTCTGGGTAGAGATGCAATGATTGTGCCAATATTCGCGTAAAATTAAACAGTGACTACCGAAGTACGTCGATCTGCGCTACAAAGCCACAATCATGTCAAACCACGAAACAGTTTCCACCTCGCAGTATTCAGCAATACGATTCGGGCGGAAGGAAACGCTGCGTGAGAAATGTGAAGCTTAAAAGCGAAAGATGACGTTGACGTACGCGAAGCGAAGCAAACGCCAAAGAAGCTGCGAAATTTTTAATGCTCTTCCGGTATACCCTGTACATATTGGTATACTATATGCTGGTATATGTATCACTGGCCAACGGAAGCGACAAACCTGTCTATTCTGGTTTCCTTCGACACGATAAGCAGTACTCAGCTCACTACGACTTTCTTGAGCTATTTGCCGATAGAACCGCTCGCGGTGTCAGTGCCACCGTTAATCAATCACGCGGAACACAACAGTGCTCATAAGAGCTCCAGTGGCCTCGAACGCCAGATTAGCTGCGAGAAAACGCTACGGAAGAAGGCAACCAGAGTCTGTCCGCTTCGCAAGCAACCGCGGCTTGCACATGTACAAGGCACCATACCGAAAATAAGCCAGACCCCTCGAGACGTCCGTATAGTTTGTACTCCGTGATCGATACAAGTGCGCGGAAATTAGCTTTAAGCAGGGCCACGTTGCGCAGTGGCGCATACGTTGACAAAGGCGCGCCTGCTGCCCCTCGCAGTATCAGCGCGTATTGTTGACGAAAGCAATTTGTCACGCACCCCGCCCGCTTTCCTCCCGTGTTTGCAGTCGGGGCAAATATTTACCGCCGAACTGCACGCATCGCCACGGCGGCTGCGTCATCATCGGGGACATTAACGGGACACGCAAAATGGCCACGACGACGAGACGCCCTGTTGTTCGTGCTGCCGGTTTCGCTTCGTTTACAAAAAGCGACGGCTGCGTCTCGCTACAAATATTTGCGAATACATAGCTTCTGATTTTCTGCAATGAGCTATACAGTATAGAGACCCTAAAGCCAACGCTTTCCTCTCTGTCCTTTCCAACCGAGCAGAAGCTGGGTTTAGGCTTATCAAAAGCAAGAAAAACGAAAAAAGAAAGAGAAGATAGAACACGTGTTTCCATGACGGCGTTGATTGAAGAAGTTCGCGACGAATATTCAGTGCTCTTCGGTAACGGAAAACACAATGCATAGCCTGTTTACATCCGTGAGGGCATATGGTGGCTCGTTATTTATTGTGCGGTTCTAGATTGGTAAGCAATGCTTAAGCTTTTACGCGATCGTGCTGGCTATGTCATGAGTGATATGCATCGGCTCGTTGCGCGTGATATGGAAAAGAAAGAGAGAGACGGCAAAGCTTTAGTGAGTGAGCGCTGAAGAGAGGGAGCCGAAATGGTCGCACGAGCAGCAAGCACTCTCCTGTGACATTTCCCAACTCGCTTGCGAAATACACATATGTCAAAGAAAAAAAAAGAAAAACCCCAGCCAAAATGCATACACATAGCAGATAATGAAAACGACGATGAATGCCACTGTAGACATAAGCATAGCGCTGAGCTTACGCTTCTATACACACCGCCACTCCACCACCGAGAAAGCCAAAAGTAAATTACCCCATTTCGTGCCTCCTGCGTTGGGAAAACGTCTTTGAGAATCCACGCGCACATAGGCTACCCAACTAACGGCAGCGGCGCTCAGTGCCTGGACGTTTTGCTTCAGCGAACGAGATCGCTGGCTCTCTTCTTCTCCGTGGCCAAGTGGGCATCCGCAATTCTTTTGCAGGCGCCAATTTGAAGAAAACGCTCACGCGCGCCGAAGCCGTCTATACGCAGTGCGAGTCAGAGGAATTGCTCCGTGGTCCGGACAATGGACCACGGAACGCGGGGCCTATTCACGGTTGCACCTGATGACCCGAGGCGCAAGTGTGGCCTTCGCACGTGAAACCAGGCAGCCGTTCAACGCATCGGCGCTCCTGTTTTTTTCGAACGGCATCGGCGTCCCTACGCATCGGAACGTCGTGCGCTATATCTATACACCTCGTACGGCCCAGCGAGTCTCGTCACGGCTGCCTCGTCAGTCATCCGCGCGCGGGAGGGGAGCGTGAGTGTGAATTGTGAAAAAGGCGAAGTATGCGGGACGCATGCAGCAACAGGTCAACGAACTCGTTCAACCGCCATCAGTAAATTTAGAGCGTGAAAATTTAGCGGCCCCGGCCGCGCTCCGACACCGACGGGCTGGCCCGCCGGAGGTGTGCGCGGAATGCACGCCTCAACAACGGGCAATGAGTTGCACTCGGGCGCACCACGCCGTGTACCAAACAAGGCGGAGCGTTCAGGCTTCTGAAGCGGCAGCTTTTAGCGCCGCGGCCGAGGAAGCACCGAATGTGGGCTCGAATCTCAAGGAACGGAGGTGTGCGAGGCGGCGAACTTCCTCGTTTGGAGATCTACGGGCACGGTTTTGGCGGGAGAAAGTTATGCAGAAGGAAGAATTGATGCGCTGTACTGCAGCATAAACCGACGCGCTATAGGGCCTCAATTTAAAGAAGGTTCTTTTGCAGCGTGGTCCCGTGAGAATGCAACCGCCGCGCCCACTAGCCTTCAAAAGAGGAGCCTCGTGTTTAATAGGATCGCACTATACCTCGTGTTCGCCATTTACGGTAAAAAGGTTTGGGGAGGTCGTCTTGACGACCTCCCCAAACCAGTGACACCGTCGGAAAGCCAATTAACGAGCAGAAGAAGAAATTAGTTATGACGAGGCAGATGGAGAAAAGAGAGAGATAGAGAGAGAAAACAAAACAAGGTACACAATAACATTCGTTTGACACAAGTATGGGGCGTATCACACGTATACACGTAAATACGAAATAAATCTGATCCCTCAAAGGGACGCCTAATATAACGACATAAATAGTGAGGCGTGGCTGGAGGAGAACAACATGGGCGACTAAAGATGAGGATGAAGATGACCAGAATAAAGACGAGAACGATGACAACGACAGCGAGGACCGCGACGACCACGGCCATTCTAGTAAACTGTGGCTTCCGACTTCTCCTACCACGATGAAATGAATAGGACAGCGGTGATGGACGCCGGCAAAAGTATACGATTCCGAGTCGGAGAAGAAACACCCGGACAGTCTTGACGCTGCAAAACCAGTCCAACACGCGCGATATTTCCCGCCTTTCGCACAGCGCCGTGGCACGCTGACGACGTGAGAGCGGCTGCACACACCTTTGTCTCGAGCCGCTCATCGGCGGTCCCCCGTAACGAAAGGGTCGCCGGCGAGCGTGCAGGGGTCTCTATACATGGAGGCTGAACCGGTGCTCCTGCACGCTCGGTTGGGAAAGCCAGCACCTGCGCGCCTCGCACCGCCGGTGCGACCGCCGCGGGAGCCAGGAGAGCTCGTAGAAGGCAGCGAGCTGAGGCACGGTCCACGACACTCGGCCCTCGCCTCGCAATCCAACACACCGTGCCTTTTTTGCAGAGCGTAGTACGTAGTGTACGTACAAACTCTACGTAGCCGGAGCGCATGCATGGCGTGCCAAAGCCGAAACGACGCGCTAGAGCGGAACAGGCAGGGCGCATGTAAAAAAATAAAATAAAGGTTAAGAAAAGAAACATTGGGCCTGGGATCTGTTTGCGTGACCATTGGAGAGTTGCACAGATGACGAGGCGCGCTCGATGCCCGTGTATGATGTGTGTGCCCACGTGTGCGGAGCTCTTTCGAAGGTTGAGTGAGTGACCGAACGAGAGGATAAACGGGTGGCGATATTCGGTTATTCGTATGTGGCCGAGTGAAACCGCTGCAAACGGCAGGTGGAAGCAAGATATGAATGAATGACGGAGATCGGACATGTGCTGCGCGTACATTGATGCAATTGAATATTAGCTGAACGAATAAAACAACCGCGAATAATGGACTTCCCGTGCGCTTAATTTTTTTTTTCTCTCGGCAGCATGAGGTTCGCGCGTCTACGAAAAGAAAAAGAAAAGAAGGCATGTGCTGCGATGTTTCGTAAGTATGGCCACATACGACTCTTTTATATGCAGATTGCCCGTATGGTAATAACAGGCAGTTTAAACTTTATTATGCATTATAATTGCAACACGCTCTTACGAATGGGACCTGTACCACTGCATATGAATATATTATGTATGGCCTTCTCGTAAGTTCAAGCGTGCTCTGGACCCTTCTGAATACTGGTCGTATCCTGACGAAACATTACCAGTTATCCATATCGAGCGAAAGATCGTATTGACTTTCGGAGCTGTCGTGTGGCAGGCTCTGCGAGAAAACGGCGATGAAACTGTTCTTCATCTGTAGCGTCCACGTTGAATCCCCGCGAAAAGCAAAGCGCGCGTCAGGAGCTACCCAATTACGAGACATTGCGCAATTGCATAACATTCCAAAGAGGCGGAAGACCCGAGCGCGCACGTTCTCGAAAGACGCTTTCGCTCGCACCGCAAAGCCGAAAGGAGCGAAGAACACTCTTCATCATTCGCGATCTCTCGATATACGAAAGCGCGCGAGAACGCTTATCTCTGAAATAACCGGCACGAACGCTCCAGCCGCCGCAGTTTCAGTCGAAACGCCAGGCGGAAGGCCTCGGGCGTCGGTCCCTCCTCCAGCTCGCCCGCGCACTACCGGGATGCTTCCGGGGAAGGAAAGCGGACACCGGCCGTATAGCGAACACTTCAAGACCGTTAAACGTGCGCTCGCGTTTCCTCTCCGAGGCACGACCTTGAAATCCGCGCGTCCTCGACCGAGACTTGGCCAGGCGAGAGCAGTCAAAGCCACGCTACGCGTACAACTCCGAGCTGGTGCCCGCGGCGGTAAAAGAGAAAGAAAGACACCTCCACAACCGTAATAAAAGCCGATCTCTCGCTCCACGAATGCTCCCGCCTCCTTCCGCTCTCGAATCACAGTGGCGAGGAAGGAAATAAAGAGGAAGGATAAAGTTTAGAAGAGCGAGGGAGTGTGGGAAAGGAGGACAGGTGGCTGGAGGGAGAAGTACGCGCACAAAGCTGAAGAAGGAGTACGAGAAGAAGTAGAAGAAGGGGCCAGCAGAGGAAGAAGTTTTCGGTTTCTTCCGCGGCGCCCTCTCCTCTTTCTTCCGCCCTACTCTTCCCGTCAAGTTTTTCTTTCCAGAAATCGGCGGTCGTGCAGCAGGCAGGCAGGCGGGCAGGCGGGCCCCAGGAGGAGGGGTGGGACGACGGGCCGATGCAGGGTGCAGCAGCTCAAAAAAGGAGCGCGAGCCGCAGCTGTCGTTTCCTCCATCTTCGCTGACCCACCGTTCGTTGAACGGGGGCCTACAATTGCTTGCTGCACGAGTCCCGGACTGCTGGAGCCGCTCGCCTCGCTAACTCGCTAGTTCGTCTCCTTTTTTTTTTTTTTTCCCCGCGGCATATGCGTGTCTTTCGCCGCTCTCCATGGCGTGTGTACTATACGGTGTGCTACCTGCCGCCAGCCGGCCCCTTCCACCACCGTGGGAACTTCCGATCGGCCAGGTTTCTCCGGCTCGGGCACTAGTAGGTAGTCAGTCTCGCGAGCACGAAAAAAGGTTCTCAGCCGAGTGGTTTGTAGCTAGCCGAGGACAGTGCGCTACAGTATGCCTATAGAGTGACTCGCGTGTCAGTGGGGTAGGAACGGGCGAGGTGAGCTCGGTTATAAGTGAACAGCTGCTCGCGAATGTTGCCGCTTCGGGGGCTCAGTGCCAAGTCGCGTGCGACGACCGAAAGTGCAGGCAGCGATAAGAGAGCGTGTTGTTGCGAGTCAATTTTAGGTGCGTACTCATTACGCATACATATGTGTGTCAGTCGACTTTTGCACAACGAAAAAAAAAAAAGAAGCGAGAAACGAAAGGCGGCTGACGCAAGGTTTTTGTTCTCAAAACTCATGCATAACTGCAAGGCCACAGGAGAAGTTTTTCTTTTCTTTCTTTTTAGTCGGAAGGCCATTAAGAACGAAACAACTCGGCGCACAGCAGGACACGAAGACAACGCAGTTCGTTGTCACGTTAGGGAGTTGACTAATGCTAGCCGAGATGTGTTGAGCCTGAAAGCGGCGCCTTTCTTGTTTGGCTAAGCATAACCTGAATTCGCCGCGTTGAACAAGTGTATTCTATACGATCGCTGGCTACATCCGTCAGACCACAGGATTCACTTTGACGCTATACGCGTTACTCTGGGGAGCAAAACGGCGTGCGCCCAAATCTGGCGAGTACGTGTACATCACCGTGCGCACTTTGTCTCGGCCGAGTCAGATTCGTTAACCTTGCATGTGCCCCGAAATCGACAAACGCGAGCACTTACTTACTTCTGAATCCAAAGCGCTCCGATAGCTAAGGTGTTTTGTCCCGTAAGAACAGTGCCGCTGCTCGGCGCGCAAACGAATCTCTCTCTCGATTGCCGCGGTCGACGGAAACAATTATCGGGGTCACGACAACCGCGGACCCAAGGAGGTGCTGTTCTCTGGAGACTCGGCGAGTTCTCCACCCCACCCGACGCGCGTTTCACCCGCGAATGCGCTTCCACGTACCGCCGTCAACGGCCATTTCGCGCCACAAACACAACACCCGCGTTCGCAAAGCGGGCGCTACGCCGGGGCGTTGTTACGCGCAGTCCCAGCGTAAAGAAACGCGATGCTATTACGAGAGCCTTTCTCCGCGTGCGCAGGGGGAGAGATGCCTCTGGTCATTACGCGACAAGAAGGGGCGCCTAATAACAGCCGAGTCAGGGAGCGAAGAACGAGGCAGGGCGCGTACGCGGCAATAATTAGCGGTGCGCAGCGCGTGTGAGGCGGGCGCGGCGCTCCTTACGGGCAAGGTGCGGTGGAGGGAAAGGGACGCGACTCCCCTGCTCGGTGGCGTTGAGCGACGCACCTACGCACTGATACCGAGAGAAGCGCGAGCGCTGGGAGGGGAAACCGCCCCGCGCGCGCGTTTCCTCCTCCTCCTCCTCTTTCTCGAAGGCGTCGTCGTCGTCGTCACACGCTCAGTGTCGCGGAAGGATGCCCGTAACTGGATACGCTGTCCTTCCTTTTGCACAACTCGTAACGGCTTTAATGACATATGCGTGGATGGAGGCACCCTCCGGCTGCTTGAGTTCGATACAAAGGTCTAAATTTGCCTTATTTAATAAGGACAGGAGTTTCTCTATCTTTTTTTTGTAGTTTCGAATTAGTCCTTTTGTTTCTCGTGAACTGTAAGCAAGGGTCTTACCATTTCCTTTACAATGCGCAACTCTAAAACCAGACAGACAGCCGTTCTTTCTTTCTTTTCGGCGGACCTGAATTCAGCAACTTAATTTGTGCTGTTCGCCAAACAAACGACACGGTTGTTATGTCAACTTACAGATACCTCCCTCCTCCACGCCTCCTTTCGTCACAGCTATGGAACCCGTTATTGCGTGCGCAAGATGAAGCAAGATGATTGAGAAACGCTTCCGTCACAGTGTTCCGAGTGTTGCAAGTTAAGCAGAAATATTTTAAGGTATACCTATAGGAAAAACAAGCAGCGGTCCACTACGCGAGGAGGACACTGCTCTTTCAGCCGGGCGCGAACTAAATTATTTCTTATTTTTTGAAGTACCACGAGCGTGCTAGCGAGGCAGTTTCACATCCCCGCTGCGGATGAGATTCATTTATCTTGCGGAGACGGTCTCTCCTATGTAGACTACCGACCCGCGCGGGCTACCCCGCAGTCCTTCCGCACCGCCAGTGACGCGACCGCCCGCGCAATGAAAGAAGCCGCCCCAGGAGGGGCGACACCGCCCGTCCTCGCGACACGGCTCCAGCGTAACGGCCGAGACACTCATTACAGCCAAGGAACGGTCTCGGACCGCTTAGACGCGCTCCAAGGAGCACGCGCCACCGGTCTACACACACACACACACACACACACACACACACACACACACACACACACACATACACACACACGGACTCGCGCAGTCGCGTCGGACAGGTGGACACGGCGGAGGCAGGTGAGGGGATGGAGGGGGGGAGGAGGACAAGAGTAACAGAATGAAGGAGGAGGGACGCGCAGGTTCGAGTGCCGGGGCCCTGTGAAACGGGCAGCCGATCTTGCCTCGCCCTTAACGAAGTCGCGCCGCCGGCTGGCACCGAGCACGTGGTGCGCGCCGAACCGCTTGGCTGACTTTCCGTCTCGGCGCAGCCGTGACGCCTGGGCAAGCCGCGTGCGAAAAGCCGAAGGCCGCGCGTTGTCGAATCGGTTCGCGTCGGCTCGGTGCGCTTGCGGCGCCGCAAGGAGCTCGCTTCCGAGGCGAAGCCAGGGCGAGCTAGTGGAGAGGGAGGGGGGGGGGTCCAAATTGGCGAATCATTGCGCGAGAAAAGAGCCGGCGGAACGTTATGCCGCGGGAAAGAACGAGCAAACGAGAGGATCGTGCGAGATTAAGAAGGGCTTGCTTCCGCAGCCACGCTTGCGGTGCTTCCGAGGTTGGTTAGGAGCACGGTGTAAGAATAGGTTAGAAGAGATGGAGAATAAATGTGATGGAGTAAAGAGGCCCGAGATATAGTGAGAGGCAGAAAGGAACTGAATGTGCTGGGCCACCCAGCAATACGTTCACTAAAGTACTCCCTCTCCTGCAAAAAACTAAATAAAAATAAAAAAAATAATAAAATAAATAAAGAAGGGCCGGTCGTGACAGCTTGCAGAAGCCCGGCGGCGCTCTATAGTGGTTTTTCTGCCCACAAAAGTTAAGTGGCCAAAGCGCCGAGACATCGTCTTCGCGTAATTTGACCGTCGTCAGTTATATTGCTTGGACCTGCATGAAAGAAAGTTAAACAAATATTGACTCGCCATCCCGGCCCTGCGAAAGTGGATGTACAGCGAAGCTGTTGAAAACCACCATTACAACTGCTGAGGGAAAGCGCAGGGAAAGAAAGCGGCCATGCAATGCCTTGCAATGCAATGCTTTATTGTTTTGTTCTTGTTCTTCATTGAAAAGTATGCTGTTCTGTAAGAAATGCTTTATTTCTTTAGAGTAATAGCAGTAACGGTAATTTAGAGTAATGAGAGTAATGGTAATCTTGACAGCGTGCCGCCGCCCACAGCGGTGCAGCAGTAACATTGAAATCAGTTGCTAGGGTGGTACTTTTATATACGAAAGGCTAGGGACGTCACTCTTCACGTCGCAAGCTGCCGTCGCCGAGGCGGCTTGCGCAACAGTGATCTTTACCTGGAAACGCTTGCGAGGAGCGCTACGTGCTTCGCATTGTTACCGCGAGCGCCTTACCATAAATTACGTGGTTCGTATGCTTGCTTCCTGTTTGTTCTTCATTGAAAAGTATGCTGTCATGTATATTGTAAGCGTGATTCCAAAGAATGTGTGCACTTTTCGCTTCACATTGCTGAGTGCTTGAAGCCTCTGCTATACGGGGGTTCAAGCCACTGCTCCTGGCCCTGCAATGCCACAAACACACACACACACAGTGTGTGTGTGTGTGTGTGTGTGTGTGTGTGTGTGTGTGTGTGTGTGTGTGTGTGTGTGTGTGTGTGTGTGTGTGTGTGTGTGTGTGTGTGTGTGTGTGTGTGTGTGTGTGTGTGTTTAATAAGCGATTGCCAATATCTCGCCGCATTCATGGAGTAGTAAACTGTTGCATAGTCAGTAAGAAAACAATAGCCGCCATAATTCAAGACACAAATTAGCTTTCCCATATTTACAAACAAAGAAATATTGGAAGGCTATTCGGGTATCCTTAAGTGCTCCCTTGTACTGAAACGCCATCTTCCGAATGAGGATTTCTGGCAGTATGAAGTGCAATAACCACGACTGCCCTGACCACCACTGCAAATGAGTTTTCCTAATTAACTTCAGCGGCAGCAACAATGTGATTGTGTATGCGGGGGTCTCAGAAGTAAGTTTCGAGCTCCTTCATTACACGACTCAGTTTAAAATTTTCTCATTGCCGTTTCAATTTGTCGTTTGCCGGCAGGCTAAATATAGAATTATGGATGCGAATATGCTGCTTCATTGCAGGGACAATAATTGCTATATCTTCGGCGCGCAGTGCAACCCATGTGGTCCTTCGAACTTTGTTCACTTAAGCGCGAGTCGATCGTTCACTGTTAGGAGGAACACTAAATTAGTATTTAAAAATTGACAGACTGGAGCGCTGTAGGTGTTCCCATCCAACCTCTTTATGTTATTATTTAGTTAATGCATATGTAACTGAAAAGCCACATCAACCACTGCCTCTTTCTTTCTTTTACAACGTCAAACGAGAAACACCGAAGTAATACTCGTTTGGCGAGGTGGGGGAAGGGATGGGGGGATACTAACGATATGTTTTGCTATAACAGTAGAAGCACCCGTGCAAACTCTTCGGCGGAGCTTTCTTCAGTGCCTCAATTTATAACGATAAACACACTCACTTATCTGACAAACTCCGACAGCCCGAGTCCCACGCCTACATAGGGCCATGTTTCGCTTAAGTATTCTTAAAGCCTCCATTTAAAAGGCCGCCAGGACCGAATTCGGGCGCGGTGCACGGGCCTCGCAAAGCCTGCAGCTCTCGCAGCCAACGCTGCCTTATCGGGTAATCTCCGACTCACTGCGCGTCAGTGTGGACGCATGCTCGTCAGCGGCTGCTCGTGCTCGCCTTTCAAAACAGCGCCTCATCCTATACGACGGACGACTGCGCGCAGAGCGCATTCACCCGGCAAGTATACATATGATGGTATACCAAACTGGGCTCACGCATGCACGCGGCGCTGATGAGATTCTCCGAGAACCGCGCCGGGGCTCACATTCGAAGCGCTTTCTGTTCCGAAACCAGACACTGGGTGTTACATGCGTCTGCGAGATGACTGCCAACATGGCTCCCGCCTCAGCCGCCGCGCCCGCCGCGAACGTGATAACGACGTCACTGCCTCCGCCGCTGCTGCTGCGGGGCTCTTCACTGCTGCTGCAGAGTGGGCGCAGGATTCGAAGGAAAGGCTCGCTGAACCCTGACGGCCAGAACGGCTCGAAGGCCCCGGGCCGGGCGCGAGCGAGAGCGATGGAGTCGCTTGATTCGCCAGCAACCACCACCGAACAGAGCATGGCCGTATACATACAAAAACACGCACGCAAGCACACGCGCGCTATGTATACTGGGATCTAAACACGAGTCCTTGTGGTGCCGGGCCGCCCTCGCTCGCCCGCGAGCTGAGCAGCTCGTGGGAGAAAGGCGGGGTATCAAGTGGCGGGGTTCCTCGGCTCATCCAGGGACCTAATTAGGAACAGCGACCTCTGGGAGGACGCTGACACTGTGCGCGGCAAGCTGCTGGACACGACTCCGGGAACGGAGCGCTTCTCGTTCTCGAGGAGCAGGCCTCCTCTTCGGCTCGTACAAAGGCTGCGTCTTTCTGGAGCCACGTGGTAAAAGGGGCAATTACCACGAAACGCGGAAGCAGTGTCCGGGCGACTCTTCCCATGAAGGTGTGAAAAAAGAACGGTTCAAAACTCTCGCCTATTCTGTCTTCACGGTCAAAACTTGCGCTTGCGGCGGTGTTCCGCGTGAAGCAAAAGAAAAGAATAGACACGCATGGGGCGGAAGGAATGAAGTCTTGATGTTGAGCAAACTACAAAGGTCTTCGGAAGCGCGGACCGGCGGGTCGTTAAGTTGCGTTAAGGTCTGTCGGTGCACCACTCGCTCGCTGCAGCTCGTTCGCGTCTTCAGCGCGACATACGGGGAGCTCAAAGTGAGCTCGACCGTCGAGAGACATATATTCGTGCGTCTGTGATAGATACATGCCAATATGCCAAACGACGTGGCTTCTGTAGAGGACTGTGGAAATAAGCCGCACCTCTTTATTCCGAAAAGCCTTAAGTCTTACCCAATATTTGATAGGCTAATAGCTACCCTGTTGTTGCAAAATGAAACAACCGGCACAGAATACAGCACCCCTATGTGGTTCGAATCAGTTCCGCGGAACTTGCCGAGCTCTGTACAGTTGCTTGTACGTAAATGCATAGCAAAGAGAAAGCCATGAAACGCAAAAGTACTTGAGAGCACTCAGCCACTGCATTACGCAGCACGGTGCGGAGTCCGTCGAACGGCAACGAGTCTTATACAATTATGGGTATGGAGGTGGGCATGCGCGTACAGAAGCACGTCACGAGAAAGGCGTTCACGTCTTGAACGTTTTGGACCTAAATGGGGCGGGGGGGCACACATCGCCTTGAAAGCGGCCCTTGAACCCGCCCTTGGAGCCGGGTTAATTGATGAGGGCCACTAATCAGCGTCGCGCGTCTGTAATGATACGGCCGGTCGGCTGCGATTAGCGCGAGGCCTTTGAACCGTCCCATAGCGCCGCGCCGCGCTAAGATGCGTTTGCACATTTCTGCGGGGAGTACATGTAGCTACTGAAATCACGAAGCAACACGCGCAAAGACAGTTTTCTTGGCGCTTCCAGTTCAGAAAGTGGGTCGGCGTCCGCGGTGTCTGCGCGGGACCGCGTATAAAGAAGCGAAGTTCGAAGCCGTCATTGGCAGCGGCCACAAATAGCGCACTGAGTCAGTCCGGGCGCTTTTCAGACGTCCCATTTTCAGGTATTGCGTATGGCCAGCCCGTATAACTATACCTCGCACGCAAGACACGGGCAACAGTGGGGGACCCCAGCCGAGAGCGCGCATAATGCCCAACGACCGCGCAAGAAGGAAAATGACAGCTTTTACAAGGTCAAGTGCACGCCTCTGTAGACGTCCCTGCGCGCTCACGACTTTACCGCGGATGGAAATTCTCGTTCCAGCGCGACCAAAGCCGCAGCAAAGCCGAAGCTTGGGCGGTATACAGAACAGGTAACTCCCGCAGTCGGGCGAGCGTGCGCATAGTCTATACAACAGAAAGTTGCCAATATAAGCCGGGCAGCGAAACCGCAGCGACTGCCCGAACAAGACAGAAAGGGAACGCGTGCCACCGTGTGCGTTGTTTCCTGGCTCTGGCGCCAGAGACGGCGAGACGAAGAACGTCGAACCGCAACGGGAACTCACGGCATCGTTTGCACCAGCGCAAAAGCTTCGAAGATCACGCGCACGTGTACGAGGATGAAACTGAAACAAAATTCCCGCCGAGTCGAAACCGCAACGTCGAAACGGTGAGGATGGCCGGCGCGTATATAGCAGACGACGAGAGCCCGTGCGAGGGCAGACGTGGAGAATGCCGCAGGGTCACGCGAGGAAATGCAGCAGAAGACCAGACCAACGCGCAGACTTACAGAGCACCAGGAAATGTGCAGGGCTACGCAGAAAGTATCGGTTAGGAAACAGGCGGCATCAAGTCCTCGCTCGGCTCTGTCCGTATGTCGAATTATTTATTATTTCTTTGAAAAACAGCAACCCCCGTGCCCCCTTCGCTAACATGTCTCCTTCGCTCTTTCGGTTACTGGTAAGTGTGCCACGTCCATTAGACGCTGTGACGGGAGGCTTTCTTTAAACTCATTGCGGTCCGTCCATCGCGCACAAAAGGCGAGGCAATTCAAGTCCAAAGGAATGGGAGATGCGGGGGGGGGGGGGGGAGGTGCTGTCTTTGTGGCTTTGAAAGCGGGCGCGTGCCTGACTGCGCTTTTCCTTTCCACGGACGTTGTCCCCCCCCCCCCCCCCCCCCCCCCCACTTATGGGTATGCGCGCCTGCGAATGCATTTGCAAGGATATTTGGGACCGCATTGTTTGGGGCCACGTCCTTTCCTTCTCCCTGTCAGATGAAAGCGAGTGGGAGAGGAAGGACGTTGGATGAAAGAAAGGTGGGCCCCGCCATTTTCGTTGCTTTACCGCGAAGGGGCTGGGTGCTTGTACTATACGCAGACGATAAGCACCATAAAACGAGCGTACTGGGCAAGACGGACGCGCGACGAGCGTCCGCATATAGTTCTCGTGGAAGGCCGAAGA
This sequence comes from Dermacentor albipictus, assembly GCF_038994185.2. Classification (NCBI taxonomy): domain Eukaryota; kingdom Metazoa; phylum Arthropoda; class Arachnida; order Ixodida; family Ixodidae; genus Dermacentor; species Dermacentor albipictus. The sequence continues at coordinate 101,535,586 of NC_091825.1, read as the reverse complement.
TGGAGCTTTCGAGCGAGTCAACAGCTGTCATTGTGTCATCCGAGAGATGTTCGAGGCTGATAAAAGTGCCAGGCTGCTCGAGCGCCCAGCTATTGCAGGCCAGGAAGTTGCGGCAGAGACGGTGAAGCCATGCGGAAGAAATCGCTTTACGTGCTTGCAGTGACCAGATGTGGTGCCGATATGGCCGCGCGATTCCTGTGAACAAAGCGCTTCTCTCACTTCCGATTGTTGACTAATATACAGGCGGGCCATTGGCGCGACTACCACTTGCTAGCCTGTAGCCGATTGTCACAGTCGAGCAAGTTTGCGTTTGTCGTGGATTGTATAACGATGTCTCAGGTTGAAGAGGACGGTCGGATGAAGCGATTTCTGGCAGATGTTGTCATTTTTGGCTCACCTCTCCAAAGCAATTTCGACGCATTTTAATGTTACATACGCTACGTCTGGTATTACATCGCAAAGTCTAGTACGTATTAAATAAACTGATTATGCTGGCGCATGGTTAAAAAAAAAGGAATATAGTAAGGCATAAAAAAGCCCAGAGAAAGGTCCTTGCTCCAGTGACAGTGAGTGTATCAGCCAATGGGCACGAGTGAAACTTTCTCAAGAAGCGAAAGCTGCTACAAATACTTTATACTATAGCTAATATTAGATGGTTTCTGATAAAAACCGTGACGGTATAAGTACACGTAAGTGAGATAACTATATATCTCTTCGCAGCTCGTGCTATTGGTTATGCTTGTCAAGGTCTTCGCTCATTTCGAGCCACAATTTTTAAGGCGAAACCAACTTCGCGCGTATTCGAATCCCAGGAGTCCAACCAGGTTCTACCCAATGACTGGACCAGCAACGTGTTCTTCTATATGCCGTTTATCCAAGAGTTAGTTTGCGCCACCCTATTATTTGAGCCATTCAGGTATCATCATCATTATCATCATCACGTTAGTTTCATACCTACTGCTTGGCGAAGGCCTCTCCCAGTGATCTCCACGTTTCCCTGTCTTGCGCTAGCTGAGTCCAAGTTATGCATGCAAATTTCCTAATTTCATCAGACCGCCTGATTCTCTGCCATCCTCACTGCGCTTCTTTTCCCTCAGCGCCAATTCTGTAACTCGAATAGAACACCGGCCATGTATCCTAATGCGTAATACTCTTAACTGCAGAACGGGCTCTGTAACGCATAATAACCAAGTACCTCATGAAATCATCTCACAGACGCCCTGAACGCTATCCGGCTTCGCTAATTTCGCGCCATTGCATGCTTAAGTAAAAAAAATTGATAATAAAAAATGATTTGCGACTTCAAGATACCGCATTCGATAGAGCGAAACTACAGAACGGTCAAAGCATAAGCGTTCCGCTTCAACCCGGAGTTCACGTATAGAGCGACCAAACGTTCTGGCGAGGAGAAATAAATCCACGCGCGGGGCACTTTTCCGTTACTATAAACAGCGCGAACTGGGGCGGAGGAAAGAGAGAGCTAGGACCGCGGGCTTACTGACCCGCGGCGGCCGATGAAGCCGGTGTCCGAGGAGGAGGTGCCAAAGGCAACAAGCACAACCCGAATCCCCCCCGGCGCGGCGCGGCTCCCTAAACTCACACGCCACGCGCTGACCGACCGCCGGCCACACGGCGACGCGAGCCACACGTCCGTTTGCAGAGCAAACACTCGCGCCCAGAGGTCGCGGGAACGGTACGCGTTGCCAATGGCAACGGGTGACGGTGGAGTAACGGGGAGAAGAGTGGCGACGTCTGTCGCGACGTCGGGCGACCCGCCGCCGACGGTCACGTGCGGCGAGCAGGCGCTGGAATGACAAACATCGCGATTAAAAAAAAAAAAACCCAGAAAGAAATATGAAAAGATATCCATAGGAATGCCCCGCTTCCTTGTTTTCGTTTTGTTTCGCTCCGTTTCGGTCAGCCATAACACACACACGCATTCACGCCTGCAGGCCGAAACCCAAGTAGAAAGAGAGACCCGTACTGGGGGGCGATGAGCCGATTTTCATTTCTCGTCGAGTGTGCGTGTGTACATAGACAACTGTTATATATATATATATATACACGGAGTGGACGCACGCGAATGTATGTGCGTGCGTGCGTGTCTTTTCACAGCGCGCGGGGGCGGGGACAGTTTGTTTTAGCCGGAATGCGGCGGTTTCCCACGGCGAGAAGCGGAATTTGGGTCGCGATTCGGCCGGTTCAATTAGAGGAGCTAGCGCGCGGGGAAGCGGAAGCAGCTGTTTGTTTTTGGCTGTTTATTTCGAGCTGCGTGTTCTTCTGTGAATACGTGGCACACGGCTTCTATGTATACACACAAGCTAAGCCGCCCCCTAATTCCGGACTGTACCATTCTATTTTGCGAAAAGAAAAAAAAAGAAAAGGAGAAGGAGAGAGAAGAAATATCGGGATGAAATTAGGATTGTGCGCATAACGCATACAAGAGGTGGAACGCTCTATACTTAGATACGTTGACGAAAAAAGGTTAGTGTTCCAGCGCCTGCGTTACTAACAGTGGACGAGATCGTAAACCATTCTTTTCCGATAAGACGAAAATTTTGTCCACCCACATTCACAAGTCGTCCTCTCTGAATACGTAGCTTCATTAAATTTATTTATTTATTTACTTGTGATTGGTAGACCTGTGTATAGACAGGTAAAGCTTGCACTGAAACTGCTTTTCTCATCCTGCGCTGGGTTGAGAGCATGGGTCCGGCGTAAAATATACAGAGGCCGTCAATTATGGCCAGTTGTCCTCGCGAGCCTTTGACTGCCAAGGCAAACGAAGATATCTGTATCTCCTGCGACAGGCTCATAACGGTGCCATTTCGATAAGCCTGCTTTGCAGATTGGCGAAAGTGCCCGAGTGGTATAAATGAGGGTTGTCAGAGACGCTTACACCTGTTTCACGTGCTCGTTGCGTTTGATGAGGAAACTACTCAGCGCTGGCACTCTCAGATGGATGGATGGATGGAAAACTTTATTTGGTCCTGCAAGTAGTGATGATCAACCACTAAGCGGGCCGCTCCTATACGTGGGGACCGGAAGGCCAAGCCTCACGGCCACGTCGTGAGCCTGCTGGACATCCTAGAATTGTTCATCTAAGTCCGGGCTGCGAAGTGCAGCCTCCCCCCTGGACGCATCTGTGATCGCCGAGTCTTCAATTCTTTCGCGAGACCAGATCTTGTGTTCGAGCGAGGCTAAAGCACCACACTTAGAGGCATTACTTTTATTTTATTTTTACTTTGTCATTTATTTCCACTTTGTGTCCTTGTACTGCGTCTCTCATAACCCCCCCCCCCCCCATTTTTATCGCTCGATTTCATGGCGATCATTCTTACATTTTTGAATCACACAGTTCTCCACGTACGGGCAGCGACGCGCGAACAATAGGCTGCTCAATAAGGAATAGAATGGGACACCTCTGTCTATACGAAGTTATCGCGAGCGTATCTCGCAGCCTTTGGCGTCACGCTCTGGGACCGTTGCGCGGTGCCTGTATAAAACTGGTCTCTCGGTGAACGGTCGCTCTGCGGTGCTAGCGTCGATTAGTCGCCCTCCCCCCTTTGTTTTTCTCTCCCCCTCTTCGTTTTACTCTTTCCTGTCCGACGCCGTGTGCGGTGAGTCTCCTCAGTAGTAATAGATTCCCACATTCGCCAGATGGCGGCAACGATATCTTTTGATTCAATGCAGTGCGTAGTCCGTACATCGCCGATGGGACGCAAGCCATCTAGAGAGAGGGTATCTGTATAGCATAGCGGCAACAAAACAAGGACACAAGAAGAAACGAAGACGAAGACAAGACGAAAACGAAGACGAAGACAAGCGCTAAAAGCGCTTGTCTTCTTGTGTCCTTGTTTTGTTGCGCCATACAGATTCCCTTCAATGATGACCGACCAACAAGCCCACATCGCCACCCTCATCTATAGAGAGAACTTGAGGGAGCGGGCTGTGCCTTCATCGCATCGTCTTTGCCGTTTCTCCAGGTCGTGTTCGCCGCGTTCTAAGTATATGTAGACAAAGCCGCAAGCGACAACAATGGGGGTGAGGATAATTCAGGAGATGAAGAACTATCGAGCGAGTCAACTTAGAAATACGGAGTCGACAATGGAGCCAGTACGGCAACGTGTTTCTGGCACACGTATAGCCCTATACTGCCTTATTTCAGTCGCGAAGAAAACTCAGGTATATAAAAATAAATAAAGAAGAGCGTTGGACATGTGGCGATATAGAGCCTGCGCGACGCAATAGGTCGAAAGATAGCGGGGCGAGTGATGATCTCCTTGCGTGTCTGTTTGTAAACAATGCACCTGCGCGGTCTGCATCGTGAACAACAAAGGCGGGATAAGATTGCGGTTCTTTCCTCCATCGCCCACCGTTGTTGGTAAGTGCCGACTATTTTTTTGCGCGTTACAGCTCGGGTTGTTTTCTCCGCAACGCAGAAAATAAACAAAGAGCGATATGGAGCACGAATGAGGAAATATGTTGTGCACTTATCTTAAGAAGTCTTTTCCACGTGCAGGCCTTGATCTCCTGGGAACCGAAGACACCTCAGGGATATGATCGCATTTTAAGTTAGTTTTTTTTTTTAATACCAACTGGTGAACGTTACAAATGCGATAAATTCATTTTTTTAAATACTGGGCTAGACTAACAGCATTGTAATGTAACGGTCTCATTAGGCTTGCCACAATATGAATTCCCCCCCCCCCCCCCCTCTTTTTGTTTGTATATAAATGCGTGAGCACAAAGATGCAGATGTGACATCGTGCAGGGTGTCGCCACGTTGATGTGGCGTTCTGGATTTTCGTGACGTCTCACTGTATTCGAAACGCACCTTTCATCGTCCCTGCTGACTCAGTGGCCTAGATAAAATCATTATCAATTTCCTCAAATACTGCAAAGGGGCCACAAGATTGCGATTAAACCTCTTGCATACGGTTTTGCATGCACCTGACTTGGCACCGAGAAACAATGTTTCACGTAATCGTTTTTCGGTTAAACATGCGATGGTTCGAAGCCAATGAGCAATGTTTTGCACGAGGTCAAGATTATGAGGTTAAGGTTGCACGAGGTTGAGCAATGTTCGGAATCAACGACCAACGATCATCGACACACGTAAATGCGAAGTTAAATTAGCTGCAGTACAAGTTGAACGTGCACTCTGCATCCCAAAAATTCTGGTCCAGCAATGGAGTGGTTTAAATGTTTTCCGTGTTTCTGCAAGCGCACTGCAGTCTTTCGCTTGCTAGCCCCAGTTGCTAGAGAGAGAGAGAGAGAGAGAAAGACAGAGAGAGAGAGAGAGAGATTGGAGCAGGCTCAGGATTGCGGCGAGAGCGATAACCGATGGTAACCTTAACAGCGACGTCCAAAGTTTGCACTCCTTTAGATCTGCCGCGTCCGTGCATGCTGCCCGAAGTAGGTCCCTTGTGACCGTGTTTGTGCATCCAGCTTGTCCAGTCATGTTTCGACAGCTTTCAAAACTGCGCGGAATTTATTCTTCCTTTTCTTCTTTTCGATGATAAATCAGCTTCCACTCTTCCCTGCCCCAGGAAAGTACGTCGCGAGTATTTCTATCATTCATAGCAATCAGTCTCTTAATCATTATTCCCCCGTATACCAGTGCGTCGTGCTCAAAAGAAGCTGGTTAACAGATTGCAGAATATACGAATAGGTTGCGTTAAATTATTGGCGCCGTATACCGTGTTGTGATATCCACGGATACTTCCGCATTCCAATAAATAAAACAAAACGTAAATATTTGTTGTTGATGTCGTCCCAAGCATGTATGTCCTTTGGTTGAAATACCACTGTTATCGCATGTCCGTGTACGCGGAACGACTGCTTCCTTTTATTTTGTTATATACTTATTATTTTTTTGTGCGATGTAAATAGCGTCACCCCAGTCAACTCAGCCACGCCGGCATATCGGCGCAAGCATTCCGGCGCAGCAGTGCCCACCCATGAAAGCGCGCTCAGCAAAAGTGCTCCACGCAAGAAAAAACAAATAAACCAGAAGTAAGCTAAATAAGAAACTATACGCAAAACATCTGGCACGCGGCTCAAAGTAACATTGCAGTCTTGCAGACGCAGCCTACAGACTTCCTAAACAGCGGCGCCCAGACAAGTAGACGGTCGTCCTAAAGCGAAGTCGCGCCCTTGAGAATTTTTTTTTTTCTTGTCTTGTCAGAGCACTCAAAGACGCCGCCCATTTGCGAGAACAATTAGGGGTCTCGCTTCTCCTATCTGCACAATCTGGTGCCTTAAGTGCCAAACCTAAGAAAAAGAAAAGAAAAGAATCAAACGTCGATATCGGCAGCAAGGAGCACCGGGTGTCCTTCACTCCCCCCCATTTAGCTTTCAACTCTTTTTTCAGGCACGTTTCTTTAATATTTAGTTGTTTCTGGATGTGAACCTGAAGAAGTGAGCAGGAGACTCACGTTTTCTGACCATACAAGCTTTGTCACTTTGAAGTCCCACACCCCTTTCGCTAACGTGGCTTATCTGCAAAGCACAACTTTCGTAAACGCTGTTCGAATATCAAGAGAGGATTTTCTTAGCATTACTGCCAGTGCGGGATGTAGCCGTGTTTCGTGCGTCTACAGTGACAATAGATGGTAACTGTCAATACACTCATCAACGCAGGTATACGTAAAGCCGACTGGACGTGTTGCTGAAGTGACCATCATGGTGTTGATTATCTTCAAAAATGACTGTAAAAACCTATTAGTGGGCAGTGACATTACATTTTCATTTTGAGTAACTTGTGCTCATCCCTGATAACACATGTAACCTCAGTTATGTTACAGCGCTTGTAACTCATGTTTGCCATTGTTTCGGCATTTACATCGCGTATCAGTCTAAACCTTCGTTTTTTTTTTCTAAAATGTTTCTATGTACTGATCTACTTACTGTATGTGCTATTTATTTTTGAGCAAGTGATTCTATGGTTTTATTTTCTTTGTTGACTTCTGGTGTAAGCCAATTTTATTGTTATGTAATACTTATTGCGTATGTATCTTCTGCTTTTTCGAAATCTATCCCGTTGAATCAAAAGTAATGATTTGGAGACATGTGTTCTGAATAACTGAATTTTTCGTTGCTGTGTGCTGTAAAAGATATGTTCGACAAATATGTATGTGAATGATATGTCATGCTGCCTTGAACTGTAGGGGCGCAGAGGCTCTGTCAGGCATTTTGCCTTTACCTCTGCCCCCTACACGGAGAGAATCCGTGAAACAAACAATAAAGAAAAGAAGAAAAAAAAGTAATTGCTGAAAGAGAGAGAGAGAGAGAGAGAGAAGTCTTAAGGGAAAGGGAGGGAGGTTAACCAGGTAGGCTACTATGCACTTGGGAAAGGGGACTGAAATAGGAGAAGGGAGAAAGACGTTCACAGTTTGCACGGTTACTGGCACAAGGGTTCATCACTGAGTCAGTCACAGGCGGTCGTAAAGGCTGGTGCATATCAAGAGGTGATAGGAGTGCCATTCGAATAGCTTCCGGGCACTTAGACAACAGGCCTTTCACAGAGGAGAAGATCTTGGGCCCGTGGACCCGTGCGTCTGCTACATGCAGGGCCACAAAACTGCTGAATACATCGCTTGGTACAGTGGAGCTCCAATTCAGGATGGAATATGGGCCAATAGGACAACCACTGACAATCTCGGTGTGCGTCTCAAAGTAAATACAGTCATACACGCCACATTCCCCAAGCAAACTCGTTAAATAGCACGTGTAGGAGATGCAGCCGATGTGAATTGAAAGGAACCTCACCCCTACACCTTGGCAGTGGTGCGGTAACAATATAACACTGGACACAATTTATCTGGATGCCCGCCGTTATGACGGCACTCTAATCGACTCCCACAGCTGGACTCGAAGCTTAGTTAATTTTGATTAATTAATTAAAAGGTGTTGTCACACTCTAGTAATTTCATTCACTCTTATACTGACAATCATTGCCAAAAGAACAGTATACAATACATTGTCTGCGCTTAAAAAATCGTAAGAGGCGGCCTACATCGAACGAAAATGAACGGGAATGTGAGAACGGTGGTCTTAAGCAGTTGCTACTTAGAAACTCTGCATGCTTTCCCGTCCCCACTGGTTTAGCACATCAGCTAGCGATAACAGTGGAAAAACAAGCGCTCTAGTGCTTGGAGATATTGGTAAAAGAGCCGGCGATACGTGCGTATGGTGTTGATTATCTCTCTTTGTTGTGCTGGCTGTAAAGGTTTAGCTGTTTTGCGGCCCAGGGAAAGAGCCTTCGAGTACTATATAGCTATGAACATAGCTATGTTATAGCTATGTTCATAAAGTTTGTAGGGGCCCTCGATGGGATAGCTTTTGCTATTTATGTTTGACCTTATGCGTGGTTTATGCCCCTCAGCATTTATTAAATCACTCTGCGGTTGGATGAAGGGTTCTGCAGAAGGCGATGAGCAAACGCCATCGTATGACGCTGTATATAATGTGAATCACTGGTTCATGCGTTAAGCTTACGCTGGTAAAGCTTTCATGAACAAAATAAATAAAGAAAGATGTTCACTCCCAAAGTGTTGGACGAAACACTTTGACTGTTACAATTATTTTCGTATTTTATAGCATAACGTGGTGTTTTGTGAAAAAGTGAGCAGATCAGCACTCTATTGTTACCGCAAGTTTGGAGGGATATATCTCGACACCGGAGCCATCCTCAGAATTTGTTCTAAGTGGATGCGCCTTGCTAACTTACCGGCTACAAGTTGTAAATTGCATCATGTGCCGTAAAGTTATTAGTTAGACACTTAATTATTTCGTTTTAATTAGCCGATTCAATGTTTATTGTACAAGTAATGGTTGCTCTTCGGACAATTCAATCCAAAGTTTACAATTGTGCCACAGGCAATTTTCAAACATTTGGTGTGATCTACAAAAAAAAAAAACATCTGTGTATAGTCACCATCAGCGAAGCGGAAAGAGGAAGAACAGGTGATAGGACCATTCTATTCACCTGCACTTCCAAGACTATATCCCAGGAAGCGCTGCACTTTGCTATTCGTTTCACACAGCACAGGCTTCGCGCAGCACGGATTCACAGGATTCCTCGCAATGCGGAAGGTGTGTAGTACATGTAAGGATCGTGCATTAAGGAGGTGCACAGTCAGTATACTGCACGAGTAAGAAATGGCACTGAACTGGCGTCAACAACTGCGCGAAGACCAGGCCAAATCGACTGGACTTAATAAATGTTTGACCTCTTTTTAACTCTCTCTCTCTCTCTCTCGTTTATACTGCGAATACAGCTGCAGAACTCGCCCAAGGGACTACCTCTGTTGCAAACATTCGGCCTACGTTATTTTTATTAGATTTGTTTAACAAGATAAAGCATAGCTGTACCACAAGTCACATACTCCTCTTCGCTGAATGATAAATGTGCATAAACCGCTTCAAACTTTACGAGCAAGACATGAGAAAAACTAAGCAAGAATGATATATAGAGGAATATGTAGATTTGAAATGGTCAACACTGGGGCAACAAGAACAAAGAAGCATTGAACTGAGACAAATTTACGCAGCCAACGTTCCGGCAAGGGGACTTGTGCTCGGCCTGACGAAGGCAATCTCCTTGTGGAAATGCTGGCTCCAGATACGCCTATTGTTGGTCCCATGCGGCTAAATAAGAAGAAAAAGGAAATAAAAATATTGTGAACTCAATTCTAAACTTTACGGAGCACAAATGTTTCCGGACACATGCAAACGAGGTCCATCATGAGTGACACACTCCAAACACAACGCGCGCGAACATGAAAATGAAAGAGGACACGGAAGCAAGAACGTGCACAACTGCAGAAAAGAGGAAGCAGAGGGGGAAAAAAAGAGACAGCGAGAGATGGGGTGGTTAGACATGTGTGCATACCCGCTGGCAACTCTGTAATCAGATAAGGGGCCAAGAAAATTAAGGATAATGGAACGATAGACGAGATAACAACAAAAATGAGAGATTCCGGAAGTAAATGCGCATACATCCGAAAATACAAAGCTTTCCCGATTTGAAAAGTACAGTAACCAAATGCAATAACTTTTATATGCTTAAGAGGGTGTGAACATTGGTGAGTTGGGGATCCGTACTCAATTTTCAAGAGAGCGCTGCGAACAGGAAACAAAAAAACAGCAAAAGTACAACGAGCACGTCTTGCAACTGACGTTTCGGTTTCAAGTGCCAAAACGGCGATCTGATTACGTGACGCTATGACTCGTGGATAACTTTAACCAGCCGCGGGGTCACAAGAGCGCTTTCGCAATTCTCCCCCATCGGAATGCGGCCGTCGCGCCGGGATCAAGCACGTGACCCCTTGTTCAGCAGCGCTGCGGCAAAGGCACTGAGCTACCGCAGCGGATGGCAAGCAGACACAACCGATAGTCACGTCGTCATATGGTTAAGGTCGTTCGCATCATATACTCTCTCAATCTCTCAATAAACGTCCATATGAAGACAGTGCCATGCTTATCGTACTCGTTCCTGCGCTTGTGTCTTGTCCGCAGCGCGCTTTTGAAACTTGCTGATTCTTTTGGTTCCTCTTCTCCTTTCCCTAGACGCTTTGCTGGCTAATATCCCTGCCTTCTCTCTCTCTCTCTCTCTCTCTCACTCTCTCGAGCTCGCGCGAGATCGCGCTCTTGTTTTGATGGTTGCTTATGGATTACTAATTTGGGGTGGTGGCGGCCGTGGTAACGGCAACGTTGGTGGCGGTGTTGCCACACAAGGGAGGTTTGTAGCTTTGGGCGCGCCTCCAATTAACATACGCCTATAGCGCCCGCGGAAAGCGCAGCCAACGATCGAAGGCTCGATTTCGCATCACACAGTGGCGCAACGTTGGAACAACGTTGGCGCAACATTGGCGCCGCTAACGTCGCTGCACATTTACGTACGCGTACGCTATTGCTACGCGGCTTGCAAAAAAATTAAATAAGAACGGTTGTCGCCGTTGCGTTCGGAGCGCTCGTTGCGACGCTGCCGGGGCCAACAGCCTGCGCGGCCGCAAGGTCTGGGCTGCGAGACGCGCGGTCCCACCCGTGGGCGCTGCCGCGGCTCTGTTCCGGCCCGCGATGCGACGCCTGCTTTGTGTCTGCCGCGGCTGCCAGAGGGGACGACGACTCTCGTCGCCACTACGCGCGGGTGGGTGGCGCGGCTCGGACGGGCACCACCGACGGGCCCATTTGTAGCAGCGACAGCCCGGCTATCAGGCTGCAACGAGAGAGAGTGCGCGCGCTTTTGCCTGCTCTTGTTTTTAGGCGCGGGTGTTGCTGCGCGCGTGCAAGCACGCGCTGTGTGCGCTCGGCGTTTCTTGGACGATTATCTGCGAGTTCGTTCGAAAAATGCTCCCTCGCGCTCGCTTCCTTGTTTGCTTGTGTCTGCACGTATGCATGCTCGCGCGCGTGCGCGTTTGTTGCTTGCTTGTTCGGTCGTTTATGTTGTGGTCGAAGTGGAGTTACGGCTGGGCTAAGTCTGTGCCCGCGTAGCGGGCACTGCGCGTTCTTTAAGGGACGGTCTTTCCTGCTTAATTTTCAAAGTGAGCGAAGGCTTGTAAGTAAGTAAACTAATATTTAAGTGCCAGTTTCATTTTTAACTCTTAGCTTGTGTGCTTGGAGATTATTAAAATAGGCAACGCATTCATTCTCAAGCAGAGCTTGTTGCTGTGTTAGCTGGCACACCTTAATTACAGCCTGAATGGTGCAAGCACGCGGGCTTGCAATGTAATGTGAAGAAAAATAGGAGACAGACAAACGGAGCGCCTCCCATTTGTCTGTCTTCTAGTTTTATTCTCTATGCATTGCATGTGCAAGTGTTTGCGCCTTTCAGGTTGTCATTATTCATCCTCAGTTTGACCCTGGATCAACTAAAATACCGCAGCTGAATGGGGGATATCGTCGTCTTGCCTTGAAAAAGCGATGAATATTTCGGAAAGGGGAGATATCGCAAAATTGGCAGCTGTATTATAGCTGGAGCCGCTATTTCAATTTAGCTGCGTGCGATTAACATAACGTTACTCTTGCTATACAGCGCTTCATTATTTATACGAGCTCATGCGCTGAAAGTTCGACACTGCGGAACAGGACCGAGCGTATCGCTGTATAGACAACCTGAGTGTTTAAAGCTGTACATACAGACGTTAGCTGTATTGTTTGAAAGTTCAGTTGACACAGGAAAATGCAGACCTTCAGGAACAGAACTTCCTCTTCCTCGTGAAAGAAGGTAAGGCGTGCGGACACGGACACAAAAGGAGAGAACCAGACAACACGCACGTCTGGTTCTCTTCTCTTGTGTCCATGTCTGCATGCCTTACCTTCTTTCACGATGAATCCTTACAAACCAGCTCATCTTTCTGTAGTTCTTTTCCCCTTCCCTCTGCCAAACTCTTTCCGCAGAAGAAGGAAGAACATAAGACATTTATGGGAAAAGTGTCATCAGTTACACTGTTTGTTGAAGCCAAGAAGGGTCATCACAAATGCATGTCTCTCTCTCGACCCTGCGAATTCATTTGCCTTGACTATGAAAAGAAAATTTGATGCAGATCAGCTTCCAAGAAACCAGAGTGACCAAATTTCATGTTACACACCACCGAACGTTTGCAGAATTCTGTTGACATTAGCCGTGCACACGGCTAATGATATTAGGTTAGCTCCCTTTACGTAATCGAAAAATTTATTGCGACAACAGCGCTAGCATAAAATCTACATGCGTCTTTCCAATTGTTTTATTTCCCCTCTCATTCCTTCCGGAGACGATCCAAACAGCGCAGACTAACTCGACGCAGCAGACGGAAGAGAGGTTGTTGTTGCACTCTCTTCACAGCTTCCGATTCAGCGGTATTTTTCAGCATCCCATCACGAAACGCACACCGGTATGAGCTAAACGTAACATCACGACAAACGCACGCACACACCCAGAGCCCCGGGTAAGACAGGAGTCACCTCGGTGAACAAAGCGCACAGTCACGAAGGGCCTATAGGACAACCGCGCTTACGTCAACACTCTTCTTCACGATGCGCGTTGGAAGGCTAGTAAAAAAGGAAATAAAAAAGATAAATGTGCCGCCGCGACTTCATACCTCTCCCCCCCCCCCCCCACACACACACACACGTTGAGCCGCCAGTGCCGACTCGGCTCACGAAGGAACGAACTCACAAACAAAACGCGCGGGGGTTTTTCGGACACGCACGACTCAGTCATGTATAGTACCCACTGCGCGTGGATGGATGTGCGTGAATTGGTCGCGCGAGACCACGGGCTTCCGCCAGCGCAGGAAGTCGTCTCCGACGGCAGGACGAGGGTCTGGGGGGGGGGGAGAGGGGGGGAGCGTTGCCACCGACCACTGCTGACAACGCTGCGCATGCATGCAACGGACAGAGGCCGCCGCAGCCAAAGGCATCGGGCAACGATGTGTGTCGTCAGAAATGCCGCCGCAGCAGCAGCAGCGAGCGGCAGTGTAGGCGTAGTGGGTATGGTGGCGAATGGGAAGGGCCGGGGAGGGCTCGAAGGGATATGGCTGAAGCCCACCGCCGCACAATGCGCGGAGCATGCGGGGCTGTCCGTTGCGAAGGAGCGCCGTAATAAACAGGTACCACTTCCGGCGACAGCGACGAAGAGAGAGAGAGTTCTGGAAAGAGGGAGAGAATCGCAGTCACCGAAATGAAGCGATTCCAACGCGCGAATGAACTGCGCGTGTTTTCGACGCTATGTAGGCGACCCAGCGCGCGGACCTTTGTTCGCTCTCCTGTCGCGCGTTCTGGTGCAGCCCCGCGATTGATTACGTTGCCGTCAGTGCGCGATATGTAGAATCGACACCTGTAAGTATTTCGGTGAAAATCCGCGAGACCGTCAACGAGGCCGTCCAGTGTCCTTTGCCCAGGTTTTTCTAAGCGCGCGTGCGGCTTTGCCACAGTGCGCTGGAACCGGAAAAAATGCCCGTCGCGCTGTGGTTAAATTAATATATCGCCATATACGAACAGGACCTTGGTCTTGCGAGATTTCTATTCATAAGGCCCAACTTCGACATTTGGAAATTGGCCCAGCAAAAGAATACCGGGTGCGTTCGATCTGCCAACCCCGGACTGGCCAGGAGTGCCCGAGACACCGCGTATAACCCAACGCTCAATGGCTAAAAGCAACGCCTCGGGCAGTACGGCGAATCGAAGACGTCCAGGATGAACTTCCTTATCTTAAATATTGTAAACCTTACATGGAAATTCCTGCGTCGAGTGGAAAGACACTGTGAAATGGCGCTCAACTGATGATCCCGTTCATGAAGCTGCAGTCGCATGCATATAGGGGAAGCGCTATGAAGGAAACAATTGAATCAAAGGCACACCAGTTTTTTATCCTCGTCAGTATCATGACAGCGTATATTTCATTTTCAGTACAAAGCGGAAAATTAAAATAATTTGAAGAGCTTTGGATTCGCTCTGGGTACAAGTATCTGAGTTGAGACACCAATAGGTTTACAAAAGCAACATCTGCTGAGCCAAAATCTGGAGGTTTCAAGAATTTTCCATATATCTGCGTACGCTGGGCAAAAAATCTGTGGACACAGAAAGCTGACGATGCGGCTTTTGTTTGTTACAATTGTGTTTGTTATTGTGTTACAGACACAATATAATCCCACCGCGGCCATGCCGTAATCGTATACGTTCACACCGTTACACAGCATCTGCTGGAAAACCAGCACTGTCTTGGTCATCAACCTTGGTCATCGCAAACATTTAGTCCACCCCAGGTTCATTATAAGCCGCTCGTTTAAGGGTTGTGTGCTACACGTACAGTTTAGGGAAGGCATGTGATATACGACGCATGCGCAGAGTAACCACATGCCCGTTTGCGTTGACTATACCGCTACGAGTCGCACGAAGCGCATGTACGCCTTTCCTTGGTGGACAGCTGCGATTCAGCCCACCACTTGTTGCGCGTGTCCCGGGAGGCGCTCAGAGGATCAACACATCAGTGCCTATAGAGCTACCGCTGTAGGCACCGCTAGACTTCCGTTAGGTTCATAGATTGATAGCATGCTTTCTTTTTTTCTCTTTAGAGCGTAATTTCTACGTCATATTTTCATCGCTGCAGTTCGCATATGCGCCCAAATCAGTGACTATACATTGCATTAGTAAACTGGATAAGTTCTTAACCACGGAACTGCTTAAGAGCAGGTGCGTCGTGCAACGTCAACAAATTGCAAAACCAACGGCATTTTTATGCTAGTGCATTATTCTTACAATTTCATTTAACGTAGTTTTTTTTCTTCTTTATGGGCACTAGAGGTAAACGGTAATAGGTCATAGCGATGAGATTTGTCACTACTTCGAAGTCTTCGCATGAGGATTGTGCACGTTGTTGAACGGATTCGGCTGGAATAGATTGGTCTAAAAGGACGATATTTGGCCTTTACGTGGAAAACATTTCAAGTGGACAGTGAAGAAAACTCAAACTATCTGCAACCTCGCAAGTTCCACTGGTTCTTGAGTGTTGCTTGCTATGAGGCACAATGTGGTTACCACCTCTTTTATTTCACTTGGAAGAGTGTCTATTTCCATTGCAGTCGCGCCACGATTGGTAAGCTACCACCTTGGGTTTAGAGGCAAGGTAAATTAAGCCTGGGACCCAGAAGACACTTTTTTTCGCGACCTTTTTCATCAGCAGACGGCACGTACGCGCTGTGGATGCCGCATTGGGGACACCGTTTTTTAAGTTTGCGGGCGCTTCCCATTCATTTCAACGTCAACAGACGTTCGCCTAGCTGCTACATGATGGATGACTCGTCGAGAGACAAGCGTTCCCCACGTAGTTGTCTTTGGGTGGGCAGAACGCGGCAGGCTCATTGTGTGTTTGCGAGGAGACTGCAGGCAACCATAATGCCCGCGTCGTCAGCAACCAGTGACGCGTACGACGCTCTCGCCGTCCTCGATTCGCCCAGCGCAACACAGACGCGATACTCTTAAAGTTCACGTTTCAGGCACACGCTTGAAATCGATGAACTACCTTAGCATAGAATAAAACGGTAAGTATACACAATCAATGCATTCCACCGGTGCTAAAACATGGGGCAGAAGCTTCGAGGTTGACAAAGAAACTCGAGAACACATTAACGACCACGCGAAAAGCGATGGAACGAAGAATGCAAGGCGTAACGTTAAGAGACAGGAAGATGAGCGGCGTGGATCAGGGAGCAAACGGGGATACCCGATATTCTAATTGACATTAGGAGAGAAAAAAAACATGGAGCTGGGCAGGCCATGTAATGCGTAGGTTAGACTACCAGTGGACCATTATAGGTCACAGAATGGGTGCCAAGAAAAGGGAAGCGCAGTCGAGGACTGAAGAACACTGGGTGGGGTGATGAAATTAGGAAATTCGCAGGCGCAAGTTGTAATCGGTTGGCGCAGGACAGGGGTAACTGGAGATCGCAGGGAAGAGGCCTTCGATCATCCTGCAGTGGACACAAAATAGGCTGCTGCTGATGATGATACGTACATCCAAAACTATGCAAGTAATGACACCTTCAAGGTTATCTTTACGGGAAGCTACTCGAGCACGCCCTGTTAATAATCCGCGCAGTTTCGCATTGAAGCACCAAATGAACACGGCGTCATAAAAGTTATAAAAAGAAAGCATTGCCTCATGTTATGTGGAGTGTAGGTTACGTTAGGTGAGGTTACTGTTAGAAACAGCATAGAGGCTTACTCTCTTCTGCGTGAGCTATACAGAGCTGCGGTCATGCGTTGATTGGTTCGGGAGCACACGAACAAAAAGTGCTTACTACTATAGTTGTAGCCCCGCCTCGTGAGATACTATACGTGCAGTGAAACGCCCAGAGGCATGCCAAGTTTTCTGCTACTCTTCTAAGCCAATAAAACGTAAACATAGCCGTTACATGCGGGCGTTACCATCATTCTGCTCGTCTTCGTTTCATGCAAATGTAATCAATACCACTGCATAATAAATGCTCCCGCGATCCCACTTGTGGCGCACTTCGATCGTATATAAACGAAGTTAGACAGAAGCCAAGGAAATGGTCCATGACAATAACGATTAGTTATAAAAATATAATTATAGCTGACGATAGAAACTTGCTCAACACGAAAGCTTCCTCACGCAGAGGGTATGTATTTTTATGTAGAGGGAGTTTAGCTTTCGTGCTCGAAAGGGTTGCGACTCTTCTAAAAGTGAATGTTGGGCAGGAAACCCTGCACGGTGATGCGCGATATACAAGGTGCTCAAAAGTGCGCACCCGATCCGTATTCCTCTGAAGCATGCTGCGTTACATTTATGCAAATAGCTAATACACCTGGCACGATACCTGAAATAAGCTCGGTCACGTCTGTGGATAATAACACGCGAAGGAATCCTTACGGACTAGACGGTCAAATAATAACAGCTTTCTAGTTTGGCTCCAACAGTTTACATACACTTCAGGAAGGAATAAGACTGAACATAAACACAAGAGAAATGTTTTGCGTTCTCTGACCGCACTGGTCGCGTGTCAGCTATGCACAGCTGACTCAAAGTCAAGGCATTTGGATGTATATAATGTGTCTCTCCAATCGCTCTCGCCCTCTCGCTGCCAACATGGCCGCTTCGTGAGTATATATCACACCACTCCTTTCCCAACAGCATCCGCTGTGGCGCCGACTGAATAGGCAGTGCGACCTACTCGTGTACACGAGGCGCTGCCGCCGGCCGGAGAGACTTGCCGACGGCGGCACTTTCGGGCTGAGGTCAGCGCCAACGCGCTAAACCACGAGGTCGGCTTACGAGTGGAACAGCAGGACACTTTCTCGGAGGACCGTCGACCGGAGATTTGCGACACTCCTCGCAGGGAGCTCCGTCTCTCACTGCGTCTCAGAACTTGGGCCAAGGACGTGGGACACTATATACGACGGCGCAGGGACAGTTGTTGTCGTTGTTGTTGACCCCACGGTCGACCGCGCGTACAGCCCGCCATGAAGGATTGCCCGAGAGAGGGACGACTTGCGCCCGTTGTGTGCTCGTCCTTCACTCGTTCGTTCTTTTACTCTCGGCGGCGTAACTCTCCGCACGCGTCTCTTGCGATGTTCCTTGCGGCTGCGCAGTTTCGCTGTTGCCCGCGGCCAATGAGACATGGCCAACACGGACTGCTGGGACGCTTGTTTACTGATAGTCATAAGGCAGTGTTAAAGTACCACTGCTAGTTAACGCTCGAGTGTGCCTTGATTTGCAACGTGCGTGTTATACCAGAGCCCACTTGATTGTCACTGGCCAACTTCGGTTTGCGGCCAGTGACCATAGTAAAAGCGAAACGCAAGGAACACCATCAAGTGGACGCCTGCTAATGCAAAAGTGTGCGTGTTTGTAGCGAAGATACGCAAGCTGAACGCCGTTTAAGAAAATGAGAATAACAATTATTATTTAAGGAACTTTTGTCGAAACAAACTTGCATTGTTACATCCGCACTCTGCAATGCATGTGCAAGGAATGCCACTGAGAAGAAGGACAGTAAATGCCACAGACATTTTGTGTGATAAGCTTCACATGTAAGGAACGACCTGCGAAATATATTTCTTCGGTTTCGCATTTGTGTCCACTGCCTTCCTGCGATCGTTGTCAAACGAACTCCGTACTTGCAGGCACATTTGTCCCTCGACACAATTTGAGTTCGGGAATAACCTATTCTGAATCACCCTCATGCGACACTTTCATTTGCTTAGTCCCAGAGCATGCATGCCTACATCGCCCAGTTCGTGTTCACGAATAAACTGAAGCACTGGATCGCGCATCAGTACGGGACGTTCGACAAGAGAAGCCAAGTGTCGTCTCACATGAGCACCTCTTGGAGACTACGCCAAGCTGCGCTTTCGGGGAAAAAGAAATAAAAAAGAAGGACCTGTTCGGCGCAGCTGATCCCGATGAGATCAGCTGATGCGCCGTGGAAACAGCGGGAGCTTACCAGGCGCGATCCGCAGTCGGCGTAACAAGTGGCCACCACATCCACGTCGGGCGAGCCGCATGTCCCCGCGCACAGAAGCAGCAGCGCTTGCAGGGGCCACCACACACACAACCACCGCACCGTCGTCACGAGGTGAAGATGGGGAGCGCAGCACGCCGCCGGGCCCGGCCAGTTATCCCGCCGCCGAGGAGCGCGTGTCATCGTGGCGCATCTTTCGCTGACCGCGCCATGTACCCGTGTGCGCCCGCAGTGGGCCGACCGGCAGAAATTGCAATCAAAACGTGCGCTGTCGGACGCCGCTGCCGCAGCCACGCCGCTCCGCACGGTCGTCCTCTCCCATCGGCGCTTTTTCGGCCGCTTACTTGCCCCGCGCGCGGTCCTCACCCCCCCCCCCCCCCTCCCTCGCGCCCCTTTCTTCTCTCCACAACCCGAGCTCTTTCGAGGAAGTGCGCATGCGCGGGCACTCCGGTGACGTCAAGACAGCTAGCACGCCATTGGTGGAAACGACGCGCGCGCTCCGGCGGCGAGGACGCGAACCGCCGGCCCGTCCCAAACGAAGACAGCGTCGTCCGTTTTGTGTCGTTTTAGTGTTTCTTTCTTTTTTTTTTTTCGCTACTGCGCCGGGTCTTTTGAATGAGGAGCGGGAAAATTGAAGAACACGATCGGGGCTGCTGGCTAAGGCGCCTTTGTGACGCGAGTGAAAGTAAGCTCCTCGGGTCGACATCATGCGTGAAAGTGGGACGAAAGTGCAGCATTTCAGCAGCGCTCGTTTCTGATTTGCGCCACGAGCAAACTTGCGCACTTTTGTTTCAACAGGTGTCACAGGCTGCACAACACTCGCGCGCACGTTAGGCGAGCTGCACCGTGCCTCGAGCGAACCTCCATGCACCCCCGCTGAAGAAAGCCTCCTGTGCACATACGATAAATTCGTTTGCGTTTCCCCAACTTCGTGTTACGGCGCGTAAACACGGAGGACAATGACCCGAGGAGCGTACTTTCGAGATCTTACAACTGTCTTTATTTTAATGCTCACATGGCAAGACACTAAAAACCAACGCATTACGAATTCAGTAACGTTTAACACTCCTACAGATCACTCCTGTCGTCGACACTGTTTGAAAGTTCCCTCTGTAAACAAACAATCTCTTCGACACATTCGGACCGGTCAAGTACTCTCTGGCCTTACATATATTCATTTATACAATAAGCGACAACGAAAACCAGAAGACACTACAAGCACAGAAAAAAAGATTACCTAGAGTATTTTCTGTTTGTTTCTCATCGAAACCTATACGTGTACGTATGGCTCTTATTCCGCGCCTGAAACACCCTCGCGCGCTGTTTTGCACAGTCCAGCGTACGCACGATACCGGAAGGAGGTCTCCTCAATCGCACACGTCGATAGCCGACCACTATCTGGAGACTCTGTTTTAGGACCTCGGTTTGACCCAAACGCAGCTGTGATCGAAGGGCAGCTCTAGCCTTTCTGACAGCCATTGGGCTACAGACGAGCGGCTTTGGAGATGCCACAACGTGGTGCCTTTACAGATCCTTCCGAGGCGTCTTCTACATTCTATTGCGCGCTTATTTCAACCCTTCTAAAAGTTGACCAGCAAGTTACTGCGTAAAAGATTAATTTTGGGCATGAACCCAAATGCATGTGGAAATGGATATATACATAACTCAAGCGTATTCTTGCCGTGCGCGTTCGAGGATACTGACACTGACTTGATCTAGGTCGTTGTGTCGTCACAAATGAAGAAGAGCAACCTTGATGTGAGCTTCGAATATTGCCTGATGGCATGGAAATTTATAATGCAGCCTCAACGCCCCAACCCACCATGCAATGTTAGATGGGCGTCTCTGTGTTCGGACAAATAAAGGTAGTTTTTATCAGTACATACATGAGGAGATGGTTGTTTTGTCCACGCGAGCGGAGACGTAGCTTTTGCCATGTGAACATGGTATTTGAATAAAGAAAGGGGATTGTCAGGTGGGCAACATACCTGTCAGGCGACAAGAACTGTAATGAAAAGCAACTGTGTGCCTTCAGAGCAGCCTCCGGCCTCAGGATGATATATATAAATAAATAAATAAATAAATAAATAAATAAATAAATAAATAAATAAATAAATAAATAAATATTAATTAACAGAGTCTGCTCCACGCCTCACCGCTATTTGTCTGCTATTTGGCTGGGGAATTTAAAGAAGTATTGTGCGAATTGGACTGAAACTGTGTCCTTGCCGCCATCAGTGCATTTCGGAAGCGGATCGGGATGCGCATTCGGTGAAATGTGGACTTCTCGAAAAATATATTAGGATTTGTGTATGTGGAAGATAACACATTAACATAAAGGTGATTTTGTTACAGTTGATCGCAACCGCACTAATAAGTTTTTATTTGATTGCGACATCTTGCCGCGCTCTGTAATGTGAACAAATCCTCTCTCTCTTTCCGACAATCGTTTTTCACTAAATGCATTCGTTCCACGTGGTTACTTGTTTTTATTTCGTACAAATGCATCATCATCGTATTGATTAGAATGTTTTTCCCATCACGACCTTACGTTCGTTGGCTGCAATAAACACTACAGCTGTAGGAGGTTAATTAATTGTTATACATCTTCCAAGTTTTACCATTTGATTGTAATATGCCCGATGTTTAGAGAAGCTTCTTTAAGACTGTCGCATTGGCACCAATAAAATCGCGACATTTCATTTTTTTCCTTTCTGCATTTGCGTCTAGTTTTCAGCAGCACTGATTTAGAAAGAATATGCAAAAGCCGTCCCCGAGCGATTCCTCGGATTTCCTGGATCCATGCTTTTGTTGGCACCTACTCAAAGCAGCGCCACCCTCTCCTAGAACCTATGCATTACAGAAAGCGAAATTTTAGCAGCCACTACTTCAAGATATTATGATGAAACTTCATAACTATTTCCGCCCGATTTGACTGTACTCCTTTGATTATACATCTTTTTCTTTTAAATTACCTTTGGTAGATGGCACAATTCTAATCCATGAGATACATTGCTTGAAGAGGCGGATATTACCATGCACAATAAATTGAAATGCATTCGAAATTAAAAAAATAACGTTCACTAACATTATAATCACTTACTTTACGTTACCATATCGGAATTTACAACTTGTAAACGGAAAGCTTGCAAGACATATCGACTTGGAAGCAATTTTCAAGAAGGCACAGATTACAAAATATTCGCCGTCAAGCACGCGCGGTAACAATGCTCAGTTTTCCCACTTCGTTTTCTTTCCTTTACTTTTTAAATGAAACGTCATTTTGCCCATCAAAGCACAAAAGGAACTGGACCTCCAACGTATTTCGTCCACGCTTTGAGAATGAGCATCTTCAAACTGTTGTCAACCTGAGAATTCGTTTCAACTTACGCCTTGCGAACTCGCGGGCTAGAATTCGTCAATTATAGTATGTATCGTAAAGTAATTAATTAGGAAGTTCATAAGCAATATTTTCTTGAATGCTTGATTACGCATTTCGGTTTTCTTGCGCACATAACGTCTGACCCTTCGAGTAATCCAGCTAAAGTACCAGAGCTCTGATCGCGGCCACAGACAATTTATATAAACTAAAGAAGAAAAAAAAACGCGATATATATCGAAAAGAGTGCTTGCGTGGGCAGTGATGTTGTAGCGAAGGCTCCTTCTCGACCCCTCTTATGCCCCACCTTTGACGGCCGGCTGATCCCGTTGATAACGAGGGTGAAGTTTCACTCCGACCAGTGACAAAATGCGGAAAGCGTGAAAAGGAATCACATCGGAAGAAGGCATCGCTACAAAATCACAGCCCGTTTCACAGCGTCCCCAGAAAGCAGTCCTCAAGTGTTGTTCTTTTTTTTTTTTAAAGCGTAGCCCACCACGTTTTTTGCGTCCATCGGTAAGTATCTAGCAGGATGTATTTATAAATATATACGTTAGCCCCGGCCTACACATAAACTCGGCACGGTGAGCGACAGGAAAGCGGGAGTCGTCAGATGCCTCCGTTACACGTAATCAAACGACATATCACCACCTGCACGCACTATATTTTTGCCTCAAAAGTACTTCGAAAGCACGCAGACATCCGAAATTAAGGAAATAGCGCATGACAGCGAGCGCCTTCTTTTCAGTTGCTTAATTTGATATATCCCACTTTTTGATTAACTGGTCAAGTGCCACTGGATGCAACGGCATATGCTATTGTGACACGAAATTTGACCACCGATGCAGCTCATTCGTTTCATCTTTCGCGCTGTTTGCCGGAATTTCCATCCGCGCTGACGTTCTGCCCAACGGGTTACGTTTACTGACGCGACCTCAGTGCTTTGTCGCTGAATGACGTCACATCTTTGTCACTCCACTCTTTTGCTAGTGAGCGCAACATGTGGTGTACGTAATAATAATAATAATAATAATAATAATAATAATAATAATAATAATAATAATAATAATAATAATAATAATAATAATAATAATAATAATAATAATAATAATAATAATAATAATAATAATAATAATAATAATAATAATAATAATAATAAAAAGCTCGACATAAAGCCTTTAATTATAGTGGTGGCGCACACAGGCCTCTGAATGAAATATAGCGCATAATTTTCCGCCGGTTTTTTGTTTTCTCATATTCCTTACGTATCGCCCATTCTTGGCCTACTGGATATGTTCCATGGCATCCCAAATATACCCGAAGTTAGAGGGTGCCGTGACAGAGTGCCAGGCCAAGTCGGGCTGGTAGTTCTATATATCGCGCAATTTTCACGCTTCCATCCATGCATAGTTTGACTTGCCAATAGCGAATATTTAATATACGTCGCGTGAACTATATTGTAATTGCGGCGCACGGCTTCTAAAGACGAATGATCGAGCTAGCCCACTCACATTTCCCTTTCCACCCAATTTTTTCAGGGCATGACCTCTGTTCCTTGTAGGGTTCAGTAAGTTTATCGCAAGGATTGCAGACTGCATACGGCCAAGGCGCGTACAGGGATGTAAACATCGACACAGAAAAACACCGACTTGAGCGTTGGGTAAACTCGAACAAATCGATTAAGTAATTATTAATTTCATTAAATAATTATTTATTTCATTATTACTTAATTTATTCCTTCTTAACTGGTACTGCCATTCAGCAGGGCTAAGGAGTAAAAATCGTACCTTGACGAGCTCCTGAACCCTGCACACAATTACAGCAATGGTGTGATCAAGGCAAGCAGGACAAGAGAAAGGACCAAAATCTAAGTTGTACATACAGGCCTGCCTATATTAAGAAGAAAATAATAATAGGAACGTATACAGTGCTTTGAAATACAGACCACTTTTTACTTATCAAGCAAAAAATTATATTATTGTGTTTTACGTGCCAAAAACACTTTCTGATGATGAGGCACGCCGTATATAGCGGGGGACTCCAAAACTTTCTACCACCTGGAGTTCTTTAACGTGCACCTAAATCTAAGTACACGGTTTTCGCATTTCGCCCCTATTGAAATGCGGCCGCCGTGGCTGGGATTTGATCCTGCGACTTTGTGTTTAGCAGCCCAACAGTATAGCCACTAAGCAACTATAGTTGCTTAGTTGGTATAGTTGCTTAGTAACGCGCCGTATACGGCGCGTTACTTATCAAGCAATGAAATAAAAAATTAAACAGAGTAAAATCAAACCCAACTGAATACGTATTTGCATTCACGAGAACTATAAGAGTTATTGCAGAATATCAGTCAATAAAGTGCTCATTGGGGCCGGTAGGTACACGTTGCATAAAAAACGAGTAATAGCGCACGACACAGGACATAAGAAGGAGACGGATTAAAGCGATATCCTTCGTTTCGCGAAATTACAACGGAGTTCAGTAGATATATAGCTACACGTCACTACAGTGAAGCCCCGAAATGCTGTTGAGGAGCTTAGGTAAACATTGTTTCAATATATATGACCCATAATGCACAATGGGTTAAACACACCCACACACGGTAAGAGTTTCGTACAAATGTTACAATATGATAGAGAGAAGTGTGGCGGTGCAGTATAGTTTCCAGCAATTACTAGAGAACTGTGGCGCTAAGATCGTTAAGCCACCAGGGCAATGTTGGGCAGTTCGTGGATTTGTCTGAACTTCGTGCTTGGGGCTTCAGACATTCCTGTGGCTATGTTTATTACGCTTTATCTGGGCCGAAATTGGTTTAACTTTAAAAGCAATTAATACTGTTTTTTTTTCAATACGGAAGGTAATAAGACTCTGCAAGCATGCGTAATCTTTGCCGATTGCAGTGGTTCAGCTTGTCCGTGTGTCCGTAGCGCAACGGTTTCAATGTCGGGCTTCTGTATACTGTAGAGGTACTGTGCTCGAATCCTACCGTCTGAGAATTTCAATAATGTTAACGTAATTATTTAAAACGCGGAACTTTCTTACACACGAGCTCTTTGTAAAATCACGAAGCCATGTAAAGCCAAGGAGAAGTACGAAGTTTAGGCAAATCCATGTAATACCCATCGTTCCCATGCTGCCTGAGCGTGCCCTGCTTGAAGCTCAGACACCGTATATAGCGCCACATTTTCCTCTAGTAATCGTATGAAACTCTATGGGCGGTGCAATTTCTCCGCAAACCATGCATAAGAATCGTGGGCAATATATGCAAGAGCTTCCTATGCGGGCACCTTGCCGGGAACGCGCACTGTGCATATCCGTAATTGTTCCTCGATATTCTCTCGCACTGTGTGCTTACCGCGCAACGTTTCGTCGCAAGAGTACAGTTCAAAACAAACTCGTCAGGAAATTATCAGTGGATAGGTCTGAGTAAGCAACGACCACATAGTACCGCAGTAACAACACTCATTTTGAGTAATGTTGTGCAGTATCCTTAACAATGATCTTTATTGACAACATTCTCAAAGCAATCGCTTAATAAAACTTGGAGGGAAGGAGTTAAGCTATAAGCTTACTCGTGCAGAGAATTTGTCATGAATGAGCCGCTACACGGTTAACCATACGAAGCCATAACGTTTCCCCAGGAGTCAAGGACGAAGTTAAACGACCCGATGTATACTGTCTGTGGTACAAAAGCTACAAAGAGGATTAAGGTGCCTCAGAAAGGCTGACCTTATCCCTATTTGCAACTTTTATACCACAGCGCGCTACTCCATCTGTCGACCCCCTTCTTGATTTTCGATGCACTGTCTGCTGTTCCGAAACTTGTTCTCCTTCCTGGTTCAAACATTGTTTTTAAAGCGACACTTTCTTTGTTTCTTCCACCCGCTTAGTAGGTCTTGGCCGCTGCAGTCGTGCAGAGTAGGCAACTCAGTGGGTATGCGCCACTCAGTGTGTGTGCCCGAATAGACAGATTGGGACACTGGGCTTGCGCAACTATAGGCACATGCCCATGTTTTTATTGGAAATGTGTGTCGTTTAAGTTTATTTAATGCATGCAGGCTTCGGGTAATTCAAAAATTACAACATTGCCGCTGAAGTGACAATAAAAAAAAAAGCTCGGCAGCACGTTACACTCCTCTAACAGATGAAGGTGAAAGCCTGCTGCACACGTGGTAATTCATTAAGTTATTTGGTCAGAGGAGTCAGACTTCTTGCAAGACATAACCAGCCGCAGTGTGAAGTAAAACGTATGGCGCTCCAGGCCGACCTCCTCTACGACACATGCTAGCACTAATGCACTACCTAAAGGTTCTTTCTTTCTTTCTTTCTTTCTTTCTTTCTTTCTTTCTTTCTTTCTTTCTTTCTTTCTTTCTTTCTTTCTTTCTTTCTTTCTTTCTTTCTTTCTTTCTTTCTTTCTTTTTCTCTCTCTCTCTCTCTCTCTCTCGTTGTTTCTATCGTTCTTTGTTCTTTATTTATTTCGTTGTTTCTTCCTTTCGTTCCTTCATTTATATTCAGCCATTGCATTTTTGCTTGCTTGCGGCAGCGTAAGCCCTTTCTGACGATTATATTTTTGATCTCACTCGACTGCCACCCCAAAAGTGGGGCAGGCGCGGCCAACCAAAGGGAGCAGTGCAGCCACGGCCGCAGTAGAAGCGCCACACGCCGGGAAGACGTCATATGCCGCGTCACGGTGACGCCTCCCTCACCGAGTGAGGCTAATCGTTCTGCAGGCATTCCTAATAAAGTTGCTTGGATCGCTCGCACTCGACTAGACGTCGCTTTTTTTTCGAGTGTGAGCCATTGCAACCAGCAGCTTAAGGCTCTCACCTTAAAAATACGACTGAAATTCTCGAAGCCGTTCTTCGTGATATGCGAGAGCCACCTCCCACAAACTGAACATGCTGCGCGGTGCTTGAGCAACTTCAAACGTCTAAACTGACATCACCGTCGTGTGAGAAATAGGCTCGATTTATTTTAGTATTGTTTTCATGCCCCGCCCAAGCACATTACGCACTTTAGGTGGTAGCTGAGGCGCCTAATTCCGATGTGCTACAAGTTGTGAACATTTTTGTAGATTTCAGAAAGAACCAATGATCTGCGCCACTAAGTCCTGTTAGAATTGATGGCACTCTCACGGCAGTCCTGGCTTTTTTTTTTCATGCTTGATATTTCTTGCACACTGTTACGATTAATACAGGAGTCACTCGACTAGAACACCCCCTGTATATAGTATTAAATTTCGCTCCATATATAGTAACCGCAGTGTGACTCCATGATTGACTCGATACCTTCTTGGTGTCTTGTTGACAATGATCTCCGCCCAATTCAACGGGTGTTCTCCTCTCGTAGCTAGGCAAAAATGCTGTCGAGCGTTCTTTGTTGATAGAGCCCTCCATGTCTGCATGAGGCATGAATGAAGCCTGGGTACCTGCCGAAGAGTAATACGAGGCTAATTGTTTTTCCGGCGTTATCAAAGCACCACTTTTATCTCTCCCTCTCATCATCATAACCACGCCCGTTATAGAAGCATTTTACGTTGAAGAAAGGACAAGTAATTGCGTAATGACCTGTTGCATCACGACCTCTGTGCTTCTCTCGCCACAGTTTTCATCGACGCCATTTTGACGCTATTCCTACATATTTCTTAGGATCGGATGCGCACTCCAGAGCACGTTAAAACAGTACGCGACAGAGTAAATATATATGCTTGTTCGTAGTCTCTTAGCGTCATGCTTTGCTGCATGAATAAATTTGCGCCGTGAGTCTCACATATTAATGAGAATGAAATGCTCATTATAAGGTGGTCCACTTAGCACATAACAACATGAAAATACCACCAGTGTTCGTGCGCACCCCATACCAGGTTAAACGTAAAGCTTGGAAGAAATAATTAGTTTGTCAGCCTTCATGATTGGTTCTCTAGCTCTATCAGCCTGACGTCTTGAGCCCTGCTATACTTAAAGAACGAATAAAGTTCAGTGTTACGAACACTGCTTATAGCTCTTGGTATAGCGCGCATCGGTGGACCATTAATACGACAAAAAGAAAGAAAAGAAGGAAACGCAAGCGCTTGCGGAGCATCAGGTGTAACGCGCCAACAAAGACCAAATTCGGAGACGGGCGCAAGACCACTGAACCGTCCCCCGCTCCACAGGCTACGGTGTACGCGGCCATCGTATACGGCGCTCGCTGGGTCGCGCGCCACAGTCGAGCGCGAGGTGTATCCGAAGAGTGCAATTCTTTTGAGCGCCTAAGCTCTGCGACGGCGGGCTTCGGAAGCGTCGTAGCCGGTATACGCATACTACACACGTGGGCCGAGGAAGCGCCGATGCAATCCCCCGTCTCCGGCCAGCCGTGTAAACGCGGCCGACCCGGAACGCGGTCGACGTCGGCGCGCAGCACGGGGGTGCCGCGCGTAACACAGTGCCCGTGGTCTCTCTCCGACTTGCTGTACGCAAGCGGAGTCCCGGGAGACCTGTCACGCACCGGAGAATGTTCTTGGCCGGTCGCGCCGTACGTACCACGGGGGTCTGGGAATCGCTGACGCCTGCTGCCAGCGGGTCTCGACAGGAGAGCAAGAAGAAGGAGCCTCTTCAATGACTCTGCAGACCGACGGTGTATACACGTAACCGCGGTGCAGGACCCATTGTGTCGCGCCAGCCGATGACCAACCAGGAAGTGCAGCGAGCTTGCTTGCTTGTGGTAGCTTGCCTGCTGAAAGAACAAAAGTTTGAGATGCGTGCCAATTCGGCACATGTGCGCGAGACCGTGCGAGAGACCGTGTCTCTTCAATGTGGCGCGATACGTTCAGTGCGGGGAATAGTGTGGTGCAGCGGGTGCAGCGTGAGGCGTTGATTTCTGAGCCGGCGACGAACATTGGGCCGAGGTCCAAGAATATACTTGTGCCTGAAAATGGCCTCGAGTCCAGCCGGTGTAACGCAGTTTGAACAAGGTCGCGTTCGACATCGCAATAAGGGCAAAAGCTTAAGAGCCGTTCGACTGTGCCCTCACAGCTGCACAAGGCAGGCATAGATGCGTCGTGCCGTACCACTGAGCCACGAGTAAACTTTCGCAAATACCGCCGCTATTGCCAGAGGCGACACTGTATAAACTTTCATCACAGCAGGAAAGATTTAACAAGTGCAGCTCAAAGAAGATTCTCCAGTGTGAGGAGAGGGCAGCTTGAAAGGGTCGCGATGTTTCAGGAAGTTGCGTTTGGTGTAAATGAAGTTAATGAAGATCCTTCGCAATGATAGTCCTCGAGATAAGTATGAGCTCACTCCGACTTCCTTAACGGCAGGAACGTGAAAGGCAATCAGCGTAGTCGACGATGCCTAAGTCATCCGGCAGCCACTGGTGGTGGTGGCGTGAACGTCTTTATTTAAAATTAAAATATTTACTTGCGGGCCTATGTTCGTATTCATCTCCTACATTAGGGAACACTGACATCTTTGGAAGAAGATGCATCCCACTTCTTGCACAGGACATGGTAACTAACATTTTTCTGATTACCCTTAATTGTTCATGAATCCTACGACGTGGTTGCACTGCAAGTTCTTAAGGATTACCTTGAAGTCAACCCCCTTCTCAAGTTGGGTTAGAAGAATGTACAGTTAACCGCAGAACGCTAACCTGCAAGTTCTGTTGCCATAGATGTTGTCAAGGAAAGCACTTGGAGCATGATTGCGTCATGGAAGGCCCGCACACGGCAATGGGAGTTCCAGAATGGGTGGAAGAAACCAAGTCATCGGGGTAAATATGCATCCTCTCTTCATATACCTCGTTGAAAAGTAACAGTGTCATCTGTCGCCAGTTCACTGTTGACTGACCGGTACGTTTCTCACCTCACAGAGTAATAGATGGCGCCGAGGTCTCTACGCACCCAAAGAAGTCGGAGAGTGATTGCAGATTTAACAGATACGTCGAATGTGCCGTCCGGTGCTGTCAAATGTGACGCATACGCTGCGATTATCCTTCATGAAGTTTCGCGAGAACAATAAAAGCTGGGCATAATTAGGAGAAAAGTATACCAACTTTCAAAGAGATATCTGTCAGGCCTGCTATTAGGAAAAGCGGTACGAAAGATTTGTGGAGATTTGCGAGCGGTACGGTAATGTTGGAGGTCAACACAGCAACGTTCTTAAAGTCTAGAGTTCAGGCCTGCGTTGACACAGGAGCGACAGACCTAGGCCGCTTTTCTGGCAACCGACAATGCTTTAGACCGTTCTCAGAGAACATTATTCTGGGTCCTTGGCTCCGCCGGAATGTTTAGGAGTGCACATTTGCATTAGTAAAAGGCGTATGTCGATCAACTGCAAAGCGCCCCGGCAAAATTTTCGCACTGAAGAAGTTACTTATTTGCGTTCACGGGCATGTCAATATAATATCCCCCAGAGCTTCAATTCCTACTCGACGAACGCAGACCTGCATAGACAAAGCAATGACGTTGTACACGCTTGAGAAGCTTTGACAGCTACTACTGTGGTAGATACCATCAAACAACCATGACCAAACATGCATATTGTGCCACATTGTGGGACGGCGTATATCACTGCTGCGCCGATGGTCAGCGCACGACGTCGGGTGACACGTACTGAAATCTAGACGACGAGCGAGCGCTCTGGAATTTCCGACGATGTTCCATGTCTTAGACGCGCTGTGCTGCCCTCTATAGATCGACGCTTATCGTCAATGCGCGTTCACTGTTGAATGGACAACCGAATAAATCGGTACGTAAGCCGAAGGTAGAGCGAATGCAGAGGGCACATGTCTTAAAAATGCTCTGGGTTCGTGATGAAACGAAACGCCTGCGCGCTGCAAAAGCCAACCGAATGGCGCTATTATTACCAGCCGTGGCTCAATAACTAAACGCAGAAGTTGGAAAGACAGTCAACGATATATATATATATATATATATATAAGTTTATAAGGGACCAGACTTAGAGAAAGCCAAGACAGCATGTTGGACGAAATATTTTTAATGTCGACATTGCTGACATGTAGAGAATAAATTAACTAGACATGATGCGGCTGACGTGTACTTACCATGTAATTCCAATAAGAAACTGCACGCCACACATTGTTATATAAAGGCAATGTTGTACTTGGCACATTATGTGTTTCGATTGCTTAGTCGCAGTAAATACTGAACAGAGCGCGTTTAATGTTCCCAAGTCGCTCGGTGGGCTATGAAGGTCTCTGGTATAGACATGCGATTATGAGCTCATTTGCTTTCTATATTGGCAGTTACCTGGTAGGGGTTGACGCACACCCAAATCTAAATATGCGGGATCTTTTTTTTTCTCTTTTTTCCGCTCCTATCTTAGAGCGACCACCGCAGCTGGGAATCGAACCCGCTAGGTCATGCTTAGCAGCAGGACACAGTATAGTCTAGAGCTTCCAAACCGGGTCCTTTGGGACAGATCACGTACTTTTGTAAATTTGACTTTGCATTCACATTCTGTGCGTTGTTACTGAGCATTCGGTCATTTGACTTGATTATTCCGTCAAGAATTGCACACACAAAGTATTGGGGCAGGGACGGGGGTTTCACTGGCTAAGAATCGCTCCCGACATTGTCATCTTTCTCTTTTCTGTTGGTATGGACATGCTTGTCTGCGCTAAATTACTATGCTTATGATCATACAACCTCTTCTACTGTGCTCAATTCCACCGGTGTCGCTTACGTCATGAAACATTTTCTCAAAGCCCCATTTTTCTCGCATTCCTATGCAAGAACGATCGTGCACCGTGCCTTGGATGTATACGTTAAATAACCTGAAGGGGTCGAAATTTATCTGGGACTCTCGGGTGCAGGCCCCCTCAGTTGCCTTAGAACGTACACACCATAATTTAAAAAAGTTGCAGCAAAAAATACAATTACTAGCGAAAAGTTCCCCATGCAGTCCTCACACACAATAAAAGGTTAGTTGTAGCAGTGGCGCAAATGATCTCGGCAGCGCTCTTCACAAACTAACGTGACTGATCTGCTTCAGAGTAAGAATGAAGAAAGAACGCGGCAGTAATTTCCTTTTGGGAACGAAAAATGAAAAATGAGTATGTACAGAAACACCAGAGCAGACGTAAACGGGCGCTTGCGAAAACTGATACCATTAGGAATAGACAGCATACAACCATTTTGGCGGGAACTCACAGCTGTGGTAGGACCCTTGCGAATCGTTTCAATGATTGAGCGAAAAAAAAGAAGGTGACAGCCAGGAGCGCTACTCCCTGCATCTGTGCGCGCGCGCGACCGTGCGCAAATCGTAACGGAATCATCGCCAATCTCAACGGCTGACAGCTGGCTACTTGGCGCCACTAATTCACAACCGCTGACCCCGACCATTCTCCCCCCTGCCCCCACCCTCGCTCAGCCTCACTTTGCCTGTTTTGTAGACTATACCTACGCGTTCTATGCCCCGCCAGCTTCACAACTTCGGCACAAAAGATCGACTACGTGCGTCCCTCTCCTCGCGTCTCTATGCTCCGTTCCCTACGCGCATTGATAACCCCAGGGCGCTAACAACCCTACGGTTGTTGCACCCCTATGTATACCACAGCTCACCGTTACACTCCCCCCCCCCCCCCCGGCCGCTTCCCCTCAGCACCCCGCTTCTGAGACACCCCCTCCCACTCCACTGCCAGAAACAGATTTTGGTGTGCTCCAGAAGGCGTCCCCGATACTTAAACTCTGCTGCGAGCGTGCAATGCTCGCAACGCAAAGCAGTATACAAGACGGTTGGTTTCACTTCACCACTGCAGACAGTGATACAGCTAAAAATGAAAAAAAGCCCGGAACTGATCAAGGGAAACAGTCGCCAGCCGCCCGTCCAACATGCAGAGGCGCGAACGAGAGCGGAGTCGCACCATCCTCTCAGTCATTATGGCTGGATAGACTGACAGCCGGAAAAGAAGCTGAAACGGGTCATACACACATACCTGCGTGACGGGGCTCTACGAAGGCAGGGCACGGGGATTGGCGGTTAGGGTGGGTGGGGGGGAGTGAGGTGCGGTTGCGGGGGCCATCTCTATATTTTGAAAGCCTGCACGCGTCCCCCACGCGGCCACTTCGGTGAGCAGAAGCTATAGCAAGCAAGCGCATTCGGGAGGCGAAGCGTGGAGTATACCTAGCGATGGAGTATACCTGCGTTCCAGGTGTGAGCTTTCCCGGCCACGCTTTCGTTTTCCTTTTTTTTTTCTTCACCTTCCTCCACTTATGCAGAACACCCGCACATCAACGCGGTCTCGCTTTACGGCTGGCCACGTGCTACCGATAGAGGCAACGCTAATATGCGGCACCTCTGTGGTGAGAAACGAAATGTACATGACTCGTTACGTGACAGTCGGTAGACGAGACCAAAGGACCGCCCTGCTGGTGTGGCTCGGTATACGAATCGCCTCGGCACCACGCTTGCAAATTACCTGGGCCACTCTTCTCTTACCTTGACAGAGTACAGACGAAAACAGTTGCGCGCTGGCATGCAGGCTTTTCACGCCGTTTTCAGCTAAAACAAGTACTCGCATATTTCGTCTAAAGTTAATAGCCAAAGAAGAAAGGGGGGGGGGGGTCGGAAAAGAGGTATAAAGGTATGAGCGACGAGCATGTGATAGAAAAATGATGGTAAGGAAGAAAAATGCAGCGCGCGAAACGCGAATAAATATTATTCAAGGTGAGATTAAGGAAACTCTGATGAGGAAAAGAAAAGCGTCGGTTTAGACTGGAAGAGTATTCTTTCAAAACTCTATTTTCATTCGTTTGGTGCAAAAACGTTGACTGCGAGTGCCGCCGCAGAGAAAACGAAAGCCAAGGTTCCCGTTATTGAATTTTGCACACTAATTGTAGCACCGGCACGCCAGTATGATGTCACCAGAGGCGTAGCGTTCCCATTTTTTCTCGTGTGAAAGCCGGACTGTGAATTTTGCCAGGCACACAAAATAAGACAGTCAAAGTTGGGATCAAAGTTTGGAAGTTTGCTTAAGCCTGGTTCTTTCCTTTGTACGAAAAAGAACTCCTTGTAGCATTCAACAACAACACATAACAAGCAAAGAAAAGAGCTGACAGATAAAGATAAAAAATACAAGAGGGCTCTGAAGTTTTCTAAACAGGTTCTAGTAAAACAAAGAAAGACTTGCTAAAGTTAAGACTTGAAGATGACTGTATGTAGGTTATTTAATGACATACATAGAAAACGCCGTGAATACTACTATGTTATAGGATTGCAGTAGTATAGTTTATCATAAGTACAAAATGCAGCCGGTAGGTGGGGTAGCGTAATGCTTGCGGCAAGAGGGGGGGAGGGTGCGACAGCACCCCGCCCTTCCCGTAATCGGAGCTAATGGATGCCACAAATTTTAATGCATTTTCTCTTATCTGGATCGTTTTAGAACAGATGTTCTCAAAATGTATCATGTAAGTTTGTTCATTCATAATGCAATGTTTGCGAATACTGATTGTGTGCATTTTTGCTACAGGAAAGCTGAAGCCGAGAGCAGGTACCGATATCGGCGTAGCTAAGACGACGATGCTGCTCATTCTTGACCAATCCTCCAGAATGGTGACGTGCCACTGTGACGTAAAAGGTACAGAATCGTTAAACCTAGCTAGATGCATGTGATACTTCTCCGTGCATACACGCGCCATCCCCATTCTTCCCTCAACAAGCACCATGTTCACCTTCGCTCTCATGACATCGCTACTTATACGTCTCGCACAGTCACACTCCATCCGCCTGATTTGGTGTTTGTACTTCGGCCTAGCAGTGTAGTGCATGAGAAGAAAGTTGCAATCTTTGCGGTTGATAAAAATAAGTATGGGGCGTGGTTGTACGCTATATATATAGGACTAAATTGTACCCATCGTCGTAAATTATACAAATTTAGCACATACCATATGGCTAAAGCTTCATTCGCTTCAGATAGATTCCAACAAGTGCATTTAATGGGCATCATGTTTGTGTTTCCTTTGTACGTAACATATTTCGTGTAGTGTCGCTTTTCCCGTGTCTACGATGGAGCATCACAGTGGCCGCTGTGTCCCGTTTTCTACCGTGAGAGAGAGAGAGAAAGAGGGGGGGAAGGCTGCGGGAGGTTGACTAGACATATGAGTCCAGTTTGCTACCCTGTACGGGGCCAAAGAAAGAGGGATTGATAGAGATAAGAAGAAGAAAGATGAACAGCGAAACGGAAATAGGCGCACGAAATTCTGAGGTGGCACACGTCAATATAATATATCGCAGCCTATATCGCAGGCCCATAGACAGC
This sequence comes from Dermacentor albipictus, assembly GCF_038994185.2. Lineage (NCBI taxonomy): Eukaryota > Metazoa > Arthropoda > Arachnida > Ixodida > Ixodidae > Dermacentor > Dermacentor albipictus. Next base: position 101,499,976 of record NC_091825.1, on the reverse strand, counting down.
ATGCAGCTATAAACCTAACACCCAGATTATATTTAGCCCGTACGTCGATTGTGAACACCGTGCTAAATTTGTTTTTCGTTCTGACGGTGGCTGGCTGTTCAGTGTCTCTAACGTGGTACAGATCATCTGCCTCTCCACATGCTATAATGCTGGCAGGTAATTGCGCAGAAGATGCGCGATTCGAGAGCATTAGCTTTGTGTGAAACGCGATACCTAGAGTTATTAAGCGTTTTCGATTTCTGTTCTTCCAAAATTTGACGCAACATGTCTTACGATTCTTATTTCCACGCAAATTATTATTATTATTATTATTTTTTGTGAGAATGTTTTTGAGGGAGACTTCACGGAGTTTTTTGGGCGCATACTTTCTTGCAGCCCAGTTTCCATATTTCTTTCTTTTTTTTTTTCGGTAGGTATCTTCTTCCCTAACTTTTACGAAGCTGGGATAAGCTGTATGAGTGAGGATGCTACTCTTCAACACTACATTTGTGTCTTATTTCGGAAAGCAGCCTAGCTCAAGAGTGAGTCTATTCGGTATGGAACCACAAGTTGCCCATGCTTTCTGCGGCTTTCTATTATATCTCCTCAGCTGATATTGAAGTGGTATTATGCATTTCATTGCACCTACATGTGCGAAATTAAGAAATAAAGAAAGAAATAGAATAGCACTAGAACACTGAATGTGGCAACTCAATTCTGCGTCTGCCTTGACTAGAACTGATTTCTCATAATTATATGCCCAGTAATTCGAGTTGTCGACTGATTCGCTCTAGTTCTGTGATTCGCTAGCCTCCTGGTTAGCTCAGACAGAAGACCGACCACCCCGGACGGGTGTCTGTCCCGGACTCGAATTCCGGATAAGAACGAATTTCCTTCACCTTAAAAGATTTCTTTCCGAGAAACTCGCATACATGGGCTTCCTTTGCAGCTTCGTGATAAGAGTCCGGTGGATGACAATTTTTATTTCAGAAAGAGGTAATGTTTCTTGAACTTACGTTCGGCAACTCCATGCTGTGCGCAAAGCTGTAGAGGTGCACAAGTGTGGAAAGCATGGCAATGGTTCAAGTGTGGAAAGCGTGGCAATGGCAATGGTATTCATGACATATTAAAGCGCAAACAAATTACTGGGACCGCTTGTCTCGTCTGTCTCCTTCTGCCTTTGTTTGCGCTTCAATACCGCGAATAGCATAAGTTAGCCAGAGTACTTACAAAAGTGGCATCAGGTGTGCATCGAGTTAAGACGTGACAAATGAAGTACAGGTAGACACGTGGACTGGGCGTTATTCGAAGGGCAAGAAAGAAATGGTGGCGAAAATCAACCGGCAGCGGGGATACCTAGGCACAACCTTTTCTTGAAAAAAAAAATAATAAAATGAGGTCACGTCCTATTGTCTTTACAATGACTCTTTTATAGTAACTTTACTTTCATTCTGTCCTATATTTCTTTATCCTGCATTTTCTTGCTTTTCTTTCTTTTCCGCGGCTACGGGACAGTTCAGGTATGATACCAGCAGCCCTTCCCTTGCTCCCCTCTCAGCATTTTTTTGTCATTTATACATTACCACAACTGCTACAATAAGGGCTGCTGAATCACCTGCCCGTCGTGTTACAAACGTATATAAAGTTCCAGGTGCTACAGAGCTCTGGAAGGTAAGATTATGGTTTCGCCTCCCTCCCTACGGCTTTTAAGCCGTGCTTATTCATCGTGTTAGGAAGCCGATAATACATCGCTGAGTCAGCAGTGGTCATGCGCTCATGTGGCTTCGTTTCCTTTGACAAAGGCTGTACGCGTAGAGGAATGTTGACTTACAGTGGAGTAATATTACCAGAAAACTAACCAAAATGTATTGTAATGACAGCGTAGGCAGCGACACAGAAATTTGGTTTAATATTTAAAGAAACTTTAAACAGAAATGCTAGAATATTTTAGACTAGTGAGGCATTGCTGCAGAACTCTGATTTCATTTGTTTAGCGCCAGAGTCATGGCTACTAAAAAAAAATGAAAATTAAACTTCAGTTTCTTGAATTTCGTGCCCCAACCGCAGCGCCGAAACGTCAGCGTGACTTCATGAATTTCACAGTCATCCAAACTTGGTAGGTTGAGTGAGTTTGACTAGCTTAGAATTCAATCCAATCTTTTTATATACATGAAGAATTAACTAGACAGGAGGAGTCGTTGTCATTATTCATGGCGTTATACGACATAATGTTTGCGGAAAATCGCCACACGGGGATTTGCTTTGAGTGTTATCTGGTGTAACAATTATCATCTCACGGTAAAAGTGAACTTTTTGGCATAGTGATAATGTTGTTACTAAGGCACATTACCTTATTTCTCTTATATCTTCACGGATTTTATTAGGTAAACGCTACGGAGAGAGGAAGCCAGGTATGCAACCGCTATGCAAACAAATTGCATAGAAATGGCAAAGAAGCTGTTGAACATGTTCTGTTAGAGGGCGACCGTGTCCATCCTCGGTTAAACTTTACCGGATTCAGTTTGCCCGAGGATAGTGAGGGAAACGTAAAAATTGTGGGATTTTACGTGCGAAAACCACGATACGAATATGAGACACGTCATAGTGGGAGACTCCAGATGAATTGTAATCATCTGGAGTTATATAACGTGCACCAAATGCACGGTGAATGAGCGCTCTTGCGTTTCGCCCCCATCAAAATGCGGCCGCCGCGGCCGGGCAAATCAGTTCTGCATCCATCTTGACCAGAACTGATTTACCATATTCAGTGTCACATTGCTTCTGGTTGTCAATTGATTTGCCCTCGCTCTGCGATCTGCTAGCTTCCTGGTTAGCTTACATTGTAGAGCGACCGCCCCGGAAAGGCGTTGGTCCCGGGTGCGAATCCCGGATCTGGAATAATTTTCCTTCAGCTGAAACGCTTTTCTTTTTCTTTGTTGCTTCGTGCTACGAGTCGGGTAGACGACAATTTCTCCTTTCGTGAACTTTCATGAACTTGCGGGTTTCCGCAGAGCTGAATTGCCCATTCTACATCCCTCGTACTGCATCCTGGTTGTATTCCCGTAGCTACAACTATAGGCGAGGTGCGGAAGATGTTCGTCAAGACTATGTTGGCGATTCTTCGCAGAACAAGGCTGCTCTGTTGCCACTCTCGGTGATTTTATTGCTTTTGGATAAAATAAACTGTAGCGTACCGAGGAGAATGTGTTGGGAGGCCAGTTGTAGTGTACCGGTATCGACGTCTGAAAATAAAACGTGTGCTCTCTCTTTCTCCGTCACTTGCTTTTTGCTTTGTTCATAAATGCGCGTTTTTCAGTACACATCTTGCTCTCGTCGTACTTCGCGGTAATATTGCATTTCACTGTAATTGTGCCCCATGGTCAGCGGCGCCATTCATCGTCATCCATTGCAACAGCAGCCTAATTTACGTCCACCGCAGGAGGAAAGCCTCTCCAAGCGACCTAGTTACTGCTGTCTTGCGTTAGCTGACGCCGTCCTACCCCTGCAACTATCATAATTTCATCGCGCCACCTAGTTCTTGCAATCCTCGACTGCGTTTTCATTCCCTGGACCACCCATTTTGCAACTCTAAAAGAACCAGCGGCAATCTGTTACACGGCCATTGCATGGCTTGCCCAACTCAATTTCTTCCTCTCGAAGCTAGCATATCGGCTGCCTCCTCTTGCGCTTTAATACACACCGCCGTCTTCTTGCCTCTTACGAATATCATTTCAAAGCGAAGCTTTCTTTTCTCGTTCCCCGGACTTTGCAGGTGCTGGCTGCTGCTGTTGCAAACTGGGTCCCTGGTTATGTGCCACTGGTTACTGTTGCGCCACACATTCTTCGAGTCTTAAGCTTCCCCGCAAGCTGCTGCTGTTCCGCCCTGTAGGCAAGACGCGGATGAAAAACCCAGCCAGCACCGAGCGCCATAGTGACTTGAAAGTGCCTTGCTAGCGAAATGATACGGCGAAGCCTCACTAGGACTTATTGCTTGCTAACGAGAAAGAATGCAACGCGTGTGACGTCACCACCTGCCCCACCTTGTTCCGTAAAACGACGTACCGGCAAGCCTGCGTCGACAAGGGCATTCGTCAGAAGAGGGAGTCGCCATTAGTCGATGTGATCGGTCTGTTGGGGTCCGAAGGCTATTTCGCCGCTATTGGACAGCTGTTTTCTGCTATGAATGCCATTTCTTCCTCCTCCCCCCCCCCCCTGCTATATCCTGTAAATTAGAGTTATTCACTTATTCGCCTATACTCCAAGTCGTCCGTCTCTTCATCCCGCAAGTCACATCCGTATACACCCGAGTAGACAACGTAGGTCATAGGGTATGTTCCACTGCTGATATGCCCCTCTATGCGAACATTCTTGCCCAATGTCCCCGAATGGGTGTGCGCCATTGGTTCAAGGCAAGGAGAACGTTAGGAAAGAAGGGAAGGAGTCTAGGCAACATAATATTGAACAAGTTGGGTATACAGAGAAGTGAAGTCCCTAAAAGAAGCCGCCGAGTGTGGAGAATGAAGTGCATAAAATGTGACCAGCGCGTGCATTGAGCGAGGAGCGTTAAGCTACGTAGAATAGACTTCCTGCGCTAGAATTTACAAAGAAGCGTGGCGCCACCTGCTGGCGTGTGAGGCGTGGAATCGAGTAGTACGAAGCCCTGTACGCCCTGGCTCATTTGGCCGCGCATATCTCGAATGCGAAGCGCCTATTTCACTTCTTCCTGACGCGTATTGCGTGTTTTTTATGCGTATGTAGCAGTTAAGAAAAGCTAGCAACTTGTATTCCTTGGTCAGAGACGCTATACACGACCGTCCTAGAATACTTGATCGCCTCATTCGCCAGATTTTCATGCAGAAAGCGGATGCGAGTGCTGCTGCGCCGCGCCCTGCGACGCAATGCCGTTCATGACGCCGCTGTTGCATCGTGAATGGCCAATGCCTAGGAGCAATGCACCACAAGGTTCAGTTTTACCACTTTATGTCCCGCTCCTACGAAATAGAGGCGCGAGAACGCAGAATACGGGCCGTTCAACGTATACGGGGAAAGCGAAACTACGAATATTCCGGGACGGCCGCTGGCACTATTTGAGTCCGGAGTGCCGTGATAGCCCGATGTGACAAAGAAATAATCTGCAGCCTCATCTTCGTATGCGAAAAAAGAAATTTAAAGAACGTTGCGAGTTACTCTACTTACGTGGCGATGCATATTTCCACCTTCTTAAATTTCGATCGCATGCGATGGAAATCGCACGAGGCCGCCGGCGTGCGGTCACCAAAGTTGGTCGCACCGATCGCAGCGATTGGTAATTTTTTTTTGGACGCCAATAACGCACACATACACAAACAGAAAAGAAATGGAGGAAAGAAAGTAGAATGGAAGAATATCAGTCGAAATTGCGCCGAAAGATATTTCGCGGTTTCCTTTAGAGCCGCTGGTGACAATCACATCAGCGTCAAACATGGCAAATCGCGACGACTCACATGTTGCCACGCAGAATGCGTTACACACAAATTTCGGCCGTATAAATTGTCGATGAGTGCATGTCGCGCACCACGCTGCACTGTAAGATAAATTACACCCTAAAAAGTGAAAAAGAGTGCAAATGTGTCTATAACTCGCACCCTTAGGGTATCCGTCATATAGATAACACCCTTACGGTGTGAGTTATAGACACATTTACACCCTTTTTCACTATTTAGGGTGTAAATTATGTTACAGTGTGAGCGACCGCATCCGTCCTGCGATAACCAAAGCTGAAATACATTGATTACGAGGCAGCATCGTTCATGTCCGTTTTAGAAGTTTACGGTGTAGTTTTTAACTCGGAACTACTAACATGTGCGTCACACAAATATTTCACAAAATACTGTGCATGAGCGCTTCCCTGTTTCTCGCCGGCGGTGGCTGCCTATATACCATTTGCACTCGGTGCAACTGGCAATGCCCGTGCCTCGCTTACTGTTTAGCGTTTACCCAAAGCCAATAGGCTTAACCAAAAACGAAAGACGGCCGTAAACTACAGGCTCGAAGATGAGCCGATAAGACGGTTGACGCCCACAAGAAGCGAGCGCTGATGTGAGAATATGACTGAAGAGGCGAAGGTTGCCCGCGGGGGGCGCTTGTCGCCAATATAAAGTGGGCTTTGTATAATTTGATCGTGCGTGCACTTCATCGCTTCACATTATGTATAGACAAATTTAACACATAGAAAGCAGGCCGCGATAGACTGTCGCAGCGCTTACCTTCAACTCGATGTCGTAGGATACTCCCTGCCACTTCCGAGTTGCAACGCGCCGAAACACCCGAAACTTCCTTGCCAGTCTAGATTTAGTTTGCCTAGACAAGCCTCCTCCACTAACTTGTGTAGTGTGGAAGGGCGGAAGAAGCTTTCCACATTCCTAATACTTTGAAAACCGTGGCACAACACAACCGAAAACAAAGGATTCACGCCGACCCAATTAAAAGCCCTTTCGTTAGCAGACAGTTCATATTGTATTGCCCAATGGTGAGATTGAGGCGCTAGTAGATGAGGATGTTTATTGGCATCCCCTTTGAAACATGGCCGGGACAAATCGTCGCCTAGCCCGGCTGACTTAATAAGGTTTTACTACGTCTATCGCTAACTAGCCTTTTGGCACTCTGATCTCGATCTTTGGTATTCAAAACCTCTGTCACTATATTCCACCATTACATACGCTTACAATGACTTCAGTTCTATCAATCTCTTTCCTGCCCTTTTTCCAGCAATACTCTAATCGTCTTTTACTTATCTCAACTGCAGACCAGTTGATCCATCCACCTACATTCAATACCAACACTTCTGGAAGGTGGACACTCCCAATGGGTCTCACTGGGTGAATATCTTGGTATTCCATTACGATGTGCCTAATCGTTTCCGGGCGATTTCTTTCTTTCTTTATTATTATTATTTTGCAGTGCACACATATCTCATCCCATACACTCTTACATAAGTTTGCACTTTGCGGACTCAGTCCTGGTTAACCTCCCTGCTATTAATTTATCATTCTCTCTCTCTCTCTCTCGCGCCCTTTGGGGAGTATCTTGTCCAACAACAATCGTCATTTGTCTTGCCCGTACCTCTTTTCTTTAACGCTGCGAGCTCGGTAGTCCCAAGTCAAGCATGCGCGTTATCAGCGTGACATAGCATTCTCAGCACGTTAAAGGAGACCAGGTGGTCCAAATTTACGAAGTCATCCCCCCCCCCCCCCCCCCCTACGACATGCCTCATAATTAGATTTCATTTCATTTGATTACCTTAAAGGCACCAGTAAATGGGGTGTTGCATAAGGGGTGGTTTTGGCCCGTAAAACCCCATATTTTTTTTTCACCTTGCCTTAAATTGCTATGCGTGCTTTTTTTTTTAATCTTAAGAAGTCTACAGACTTCAGCGACCCCTTCGGAAGATTCGTTTATCAATGGCGTGTGAAATGAACGTGAATGATATGTGTGCCAATATTGCTTCTCATTCCAGTAGGCAATGCTTAGGACTCACAAAAACAAGAAAGCACTAGTAATAATTGACAACAGCTACCAGAGACGTAAACATCGTCCCCCTGCATGCGGAGGTTGTAAATATATATAATTCACTCAGTAACCGGAATGAAGCATAGCCGGATTCACTCTAAATCAGAATCAATATCAGGCCTGCGCTGCAGCGCTTATATTGAACTCACAATGAAAAAAAGAAAAAAAAAACTCAAGTTTTCTTGGAAAGGCAAAACACTATTAGTGATAGCGAAGTACAAGAAGGAAGATTACACCACAGACAGATGCCAGATTCTCGGTGATGCGAGAGGGCTCGAGCTGTGAAACTGAACTATGTCCCCATGAAATCTTGGAAATACTAACATTTCTTCGAGGTCACACGCAGTATCAAGTGCAAGTGTTATTAAAGGTTACATATATTATATAACTGGGGTTTGGAAAGCTGGTCGTTCAAAACTAATCTTGCCATGCGCCTCAAAAGAAGCCCAACCCATGTCCCCTTGCACCGCCTCATTTGTAGTTTAGCGCGGGCTCCCAAAGCCTCTCGACCAATTGCCATTTACTTTATCTCCAACCCCGATAAGATTGCATTTAGCGGTGGCACCATTTACAATTTTCCAAATTCCTCGCACGAGAGATTCGTTCGAAAACCCGCCGCCAACGTCTGCGTAGCGGCGCTACCGCCACCTATGAGGAGTTGAGAGAAGCTCACACATATTTTACCAACTGCAGCACACGACGGCGCTGTCGTCGATAGAAGTTCTGACCAATTTGAAACAAAACGCATGCACGTTCGTCAGATAAAGAAATAAAAGTTATTTATGTCCAAGCGGTGAGCGGCAGTTTCACCATAAGTGTTTTGCGTGCAGTACGTGTTCAGGAATCTGTATTCCTTCCACAGAATACATGCTCTAGAAAGATTAACACACACTAAAGATGTTGCAATGAAGAATTGTTTTAATTGCTTCGTTCAGTTTAACCTACTGCACAATCAGCCAGGAAGAAGACTAGGATAGTTTAAGCAACCAAAATCACGTCCAGAACACCAACAGCCCGTAGTGTTTTTCTCATGTGTTCTAGTGTTTTTCACGCAGATACCATACCACGCTGATAACAAGGTACATATGTCAATGTTACATAGCCGCAGTACAATCAACAGATGCCTTATTTCCACGAATATAGCGCTGCGGGAAACTTCTGACGGTTCAGAAGATAAGAACAAAACTAATACTGCGATTACGCGAAGTCACAACGCGCCAAGCAAACACATTTTATCAAAACGTGGCATGCGATTTCTGACCGCGATGTGCCACCGTGCTGGCACGAATTCCGACATTACACACAAAGTGCTACACCCAAATACTAACAGAAATGCGAAGTGCACAGGGCTGCGTCTTGAACACACTTGCCATGCGGGCGCTTGCCCTGTAAAACTGCATTTGTGCACATTACACTTCGCAGGCGCGCGTCGCGGTAGTGGCTCGGGTCGCTTTGAACCTTATCTACCCTCCCACTCCGATTGTCAAGCCCATGACGCCACAAACGTGCAAGGTCAAGTCCCAGGAGCTTGGCTTCCCCACATTGCCTGTTTGTCCAGTGGCAGCGTTCGCCGCACTCCGAAGCAGTGAATTGAATGAGACAAAGAAAGTGCAGTGCGTCATATTCAAAGCGTAGGCGCGAATACAAGGCGAAGTGCTTTCTCCATACATTATTGATATGACAAATTCGTGTCATGACTGCCATTACACCATACGTTTGCGTAAAGTGAAAAGTTAAATTTGCGCACACATGGTAGTGATAGCAAAACTAGAAAATCCGATCATTAAAGATAACCATCACTATATGTGGATTGTAAATAAACGAGCGCTTTGGTACCACCCATCTAACAGACATGTTTTCACTCCCCCACAAGGGTGGGTGAATTTTTCCACGATTTTGGAGGTTAAAGGTGGCCAAAGAAAGTGTATTGTAAAAATTAAAGTGCACAGACAAAGATCATTTCTCAATTTTAGCAAATTACTGAATTGAACCTGAGTGTTTGGTCTTATGCTCCCTAGAAAATTTTGATATCTACCAGAGCACTTCTGGAGGTAAAATTCCACAACCATGATGTGCAGTATGCCCAGTAGCTGCACAAGTGGCAGTAGGCTTTCAGAATAGCATAAGGACTTGGACAATAATTAAGTCATCTTAGGGAATTAGACAATGATGATCAAAGCCTACTTGGTGTTGCATGTTTAGCCAAATATTGCTGTTTCATCCCATTCAATGACCAATTTCAGTAAAACATTGCTAGGAGTTGCTGCAATGCCAGGATTTGATGAAGGTATGTGATAGCCAGCTTCATGTTACATTGTTTTATTTCTGTACAAGGTCAGAAAGAAGTTTGTGATGATAAGTTGGCTGACTGCTGTATAAATATGTCATTGTATAGAACTGTGAAAACTCAACATTATATGCTCTATAAAAGGAAACTTCCATATCACTCACAGTACATATCATGCAAGCTAGCAGCTAAAGCACATATCCTGCCTCAAATCATGAAAACAGTGAAGCAATAAAATTACGATCCTAGATAAACTTAGATTTGTAGCACTCGAAACACATCAGAACACAGGGCACAGACTCAATGAAGAACAAAGGCCAAGCATGCATATAAAATGACATGTCAATGAAAGACTAGGTTTGGGCTGTCTACAAAATGGTGAGGCATATGCTGGTATAACTTGTTGACCATGCCAAAATGCTCCCAACATATCATCATGTGCAAAACTTTGCAACTGCTCCAGATGAGGGCGGCGTTATGGGCTTGTTGGTCGGTCATCATGGAATGGTATCGGGATAGCACAGCAAAGCATGGGCACAAGAAACGAAGATAAGGGCAAACCCTAACCATCAACAACGAAATTTATTTGTGGGATCGGACATACTTATAGACCCCAAAAACCACATGCACAGCGATATTAACCTTGAAGATACGTAGATTGAAAACAATCTAAAACTTGTACATCCAGAAAACACCAAGAAAACCTAAATGATTCATTGCAAATGCGATCAGCTTTCATGGCATGCGCAAATAAGCTCTCTCGCAGACAATGATAGCGACAGATTTCCGACAGAATGGCCAGTGGCCGAGAAGATTTGCTCAGTTTCCATTATTAATCTTACACACGCCTGCCTATCCCTGTCTATAATAGTGGCGTTATTTAGAAGAGTGCAACATGTACACATTCTGCAACGAAAAGCAAGAAAACAGTCACCTGATACACTTTGACCTTATTTCTGTGGTCTCTTAAGCACTCATTGATGAATCTTCCAGTTTGGCCTATGTAGCACTTACCACCTGACAGCGGAATACAACAGACCACCCCTATAATGCATCCGATGAACTGACATTTCTGATTCTCATCACACATCGTTCTTTCTTGTCCTCATTGGGATAGTAGTCTTACACAAGGTACTTAGCCTAATTGGAGCTGAAAAAACAACCCACACGTTACCTTGACTTCCTATCTTTTCAGGCTATGCGATATCTGGTATATGTATGTAATTGCGGTGGTTCTCATGTTGACACAGCTGCTAGCTCTCGCATTTTCACGGGGGCATCCTCAAACGTTTCTGTTTGAGCAGCCTTTCCACCACCGTCACCAACACATGGTTCAGATAACAAGCCTCTTTAAGACGCCCAGACTGCTGTTGGAAACTGGTTTTCATTGTTGGAATAAAACAGAAACAGCGCGACACAGGACGAGTGAGTAAGGAGCACAGGACAGGTTTTCATTAGGGGTGGGCATTATATTATGTTAGTTATGCCCATCTTCACCAGCTTCGAATGGGCTGAATGGAATTGGAGAAGTGGTTTGTTAGCTCGTGGACTATAAGCCCAGCAAACCCTACTATGAGCAGAGATGAACTGAAGGTCAAGAAGCCGAAGCTTATTGTCGACAGGCACATTAAAAGTCACGTCAAAAGCTCTCAGACACTCGTGTCCATGTTTTGCTGCACTATCTAGATACCATTCCATGACTTCTCCAGAGGCTTGTTTGCATAACATGAATAAGCAGCAACTGATAAATTCTTCTAAAGAAACAACTGCAGTGAAATACTTTTTTCCTCAAACTAGTTATACAGTGTTTAAGTACAGTGTCCTGATTGCTCAAACAGCATCACAACAGCAGTGCTGAAAATAATGAAAACAGGACAACCAAAGAGAGTGCATCTACAGGCAATAATAAATGACTGGTGGGAGCATAAAAAAAGTTAAGAATGTAATGCAGATAAACTTCAGCAGCACAGGAGTAATATTTAGTAATGTTTGACCATAATAAATAACCCACCTAGCCATTCCTATGGTATCAGGTCTGAAGTGACTACAGCATAGATTGCAACACATAAAACATTGTCCTTTCTTATGAATCAGTTGCTTAAACATGGGGGCCATAACCAGAAGCTTGTGCTACATATGTCAAAAGCTCTACCAATGGCCTACAGCGACTTCTATGAAAGACATGAAACAGTAGCCACAAAAAATTCTCTCTACAACGACGGCTGTGATTCATAGCTATCGAGACAACATTCTGGGACGTGTGAGGATGAAGTGACTAGATGAGGTTGTGGTGAATGTGTGACGAGAAACTTTCATCATGCACCTAAGTAGTAACAACTAAGTAAAAGCAAGAGCTGTCCAAGAATGCTCCTCACAGCAAAGGAGCTTAAATGATTAATGTGATTGACCCTTTCCTACATGTCCACCTATTATCACACAGTCACACCCATTCGAGAATTACGAAGACAACATTCTTCCCTAGGATGCTACACTATATTATACACGCAGAAAAAGATGCTGCAAGTCAACTGTTATGGTAAACTGATGTGTACGTAACAGTTTATACTAGCCATTGGGTCTCCTTAAGGGGAGCATAGAAAGACAATGATGAGGAGATGCGACTACACAGGGCATAGCTTAACATCTCTGCATGTTTCCAATGAAAATAACTTAATTTGGACACAACTTAAAAAAAACAATAAAAACACTTGATGTATTTAAAATATTCCTGCCCAGTAGTGCACTGAAAGGCAAGCTGCTGGCAGCGTGCTTTAGTAGGCCCATGATTAAGATGACCATGTTTTGACATTCCACAGAAATACTTCAAAACCACCTTGGGTATGCATCAAAGACCATATTAACCCTTATAAGTATAATATGCACATAGTGATATGCAACAAAAATCACGAAAGCAAGCCCTCTATCCATATTTCACAGCAACAGCTAGTCACATTTTGGGGGCACCTCGCCTTTCCACCAAGAGTCGGGGAACATGTACTTGAGCACTTCGATACCATCGTGTGGGATATTCACCGTGGTTCCCAGGAATGTTGTCTCCTTAAGTGGAGGTGTCAGCAGAGACACTGGAAAGCAATGTAATGTGTCGCACGAATCAGGCGGCAGCAGTCTGTTTTTCCAGCCTACCCTACGCACTCGGTGAACGATCTTGTCTTCTTCAAAGACATAGAGGTACACCTCACAGGCACTGCTTCCATCTCTGAGTGTCGCCCTGTACAGCCCATTTGCCGAGTCGTAATAGGCGTTTACGCCGAATCGACGAAACGACTTCAGCAGTTGGCCTTCATCCAGGTCAGAGAGCTCTTCGTTGCGGAGACAAAGCTCAACTTTGTTGGTCCAGGGCAATGGCTGCTGGTCCTTCAGTGCACCCCACAAGGCATAATAGCACAGGTAGCTCGACACCCCTTGGGCCGTGAGTGAGTCTAACACCTTGGGAAAAAGTGACAGGAGGCATGGCCCCGTGTCAGGTGTCCGGCCACAACCATTGGCTTCTTCCGACTTGAGGATGTAGTTCAGAGTGAGCAGCAGAATGCCTGCAACAACTAGGTATGCAAGGACTCTCTTTCGACGAAAGTGTGGCAGATTCATCTTCCACCTGCGTCAAAGCAATGAACAAAATGGCAGTGTAACAGGCATTGTGGTACTGAACATCCTTAGACTGCACCGCGAGTTATGTTATCAGGAATGCTGCAGTGAAGGGCTCCGGATTTATTCTGCCCACCTGGGGTTCTTTAACATGCACCCAATACACGAGCGTTTCTGGATTGCGTCCCCATCGAAATGCGGCAACAGCCACCGGGATCAAATTCGCGGCCTCGAGCTCAGCAGTGCAATACGACAGCCACTAAGCCATCGCGGCGGGTTTACTAGAAGCACCGCAAGATCAAGGATAAACAAGGCGCGTTACCTATTATGCATTCTTACCCATTCAGTTCCGAAGGGTTCAACCAGTTGAGGTAAGGCTGGATATTTAAGCACAAACAGATACGAGATGCTTGTGGTTGAGAATAATCTTGTCTTCATCAACCATTAGCTCTCAGTTTAGTAAGGATATATATGGGCTACATTTTGCTATAGCTTTTTACTGACCCACCATATAACCAGGTCAAATAGATGTACTTAAGTTGCTGAAACGTGCACGGAACAGCGCAAATGATTACATGTTCGTACATTACATACTTCATTTTGTATATCAGTAACCGCGCTGCGCTAACAAGGCGTAGTTTGACACTGCCGTGACCAGGTGTTCGGCGAGAGTTATCGATAGTCAAAGTCTTCATAAACACAGTATTAAGAAAAATTCTGCCTTCCCCTGCCCCTCCTGCGTATTGAATAACGACGTGGAAACAAAAAAGCAAAAGCAACTGGACTGCAGAGGTCGCGGTGAGTGATGCGACAGGCAACGACCGATAAGCAATGACGGTAATTTCGTCATAAAAACACGCACACGAGCGCCGTCGAGCACCGCAAGCCTGAACGCTAGAAGCCAGCTGTCAATATACAAGTTCTTGGTACTTCTGAAAGGTCAAGAGTTTACTTATGTTCTAACTTCCAGATGCGTCAACGACGTGGCATACATCGAAGGAACACGATAACAGGCCCGTTCTTACGATCCTCTTGACGGAACCGCACACTCATTTGATAAATGGCCTAGTAGATGACCAGCCTCGTTGACATCAGCAAACACAATGAACGTTCATCTGATACATGCACGCGAACGATGCTCATAAATCTCAGCCCCAGAAAGGAAAAGATGTTGCAGAGAAAATGCTGAAGCGACTTACCTGTTATGAGTACGCGCACTCCTACCACACCGGATATGCTAGGGAAAGAAAACAGTTTTACAATGTCACGTCACATATTCACGCTATCAAAATCCAACGCCCGTTTACAAAACTAGCTTCATTGCAGCCGTACGGAACACAATACCGAGACAGGATGAGAATTACGGTGGTAAACAACATCTGCAATAGCTGCCATAGCGTGGTGTCGATCGCGATGTATCTGACGCACGTGATAGAGCTTGTTGTGAGCCTAACAAAAACACTCTGCTAAGGCTTTAGATACCCTTTTGTATCTTCAAACGCATTATGCATAGTCTATAATGCCTCTATAGGAATAAACTCTTGAAGTATTGCTGTTAAACTACAAACTTGAGGCCTCGAAGATTACCACGCCTTTAACATCTCTGAGGCTATGTACGATTATCAATAGTACAAAAAGCGAACACTTGTAGCGCGGTCATGTGTTTCGTTTTCAGTTTCGGTTTCGTGCTAGCGAAGCGGTTGGGAAAGCTGGCAAGCCAGTTTGAACACAGAATGCTTGTGCTATGAAGCTGAGTTAACAAAAGATAATGCCAAAAAGTGGTTGCAGAAAAAAGCAGAGGGAAGCATATATATACTCCTCGGCAATGCAGGGATGGTACGTTCAGAAGGAGCTGCTGCGAACTGATGGTAAGGAAAATGGATGTTTTCTTTGTAGGGCTTCAGAAAGTTTATTTCGTTTCATTTAATTTGCTCATTATTTTTGGCTACGAGTTCCTCCCGAACGCCCGTTGTCATGGTTGAGTGGTTCACTTACTACTCATCCTTCGGAAGCAGCAACAACAACGTCCTCCGTACCTAACAATTAAACAATTAGGCCCTTTGCTTGGCGTTAGCGATCGCCGTTCCAACGAAATAAATTATTGACAGTAGCGTCAATTTTATGTGGCCAGTACCTTCTACGTTGTGTATGGTGTGTGTACGATGTGAACCATACTCTTATTTCTTGGCCTGGATGTGGCAGGTCTGGATTCACTATGGTGTAGCACTATGGATGGTAAAAAGATAAAAAAAAACAACGCAATGATTATTGTATATCATTCTTCAAAAGACTAGCGCAATAAGCAGGGACAAAGACAGAGAAAACGACAGGACGAGCGCTCGTCCTGTCGTTTTCTCTGTCTTTGTCCCTGCTTATTGCGCTAGTCTTTTGAAGAATGATGATACACCAACTAGCCCAGCTTTCTGCTTTGATTATTGTATAACCTGGAACTTGCATTATACACATAAGCTTGGACACTGCGGAATTTGTAGACTTATGTTATGTTGTCTCTATTACTTCCTTTATGACCCTTTATTCGTGTTGCGAACAACGTAAAACAAACAAACAAACAAACAAACAAACAAACAAACAAACAAACAAACAAACAAACAAACAAACAAACAAACAAACAAACAAACAAACAAACAAACAAACAAACAAACAAGTATTCGCGCGAGACCATTATTGCTGTAGTAACATTTATTAAAACGCAGCTCTACAACTTTATTGAACCAAAACTTTGGTGGTTACGTAGCAACACTCCATCTTCTTCGTGTATTTGTCTTGTTTGAAACGCTTCCATCACGTATCTTGTCTACTCAAAAAATTTAGAAAGGTAGAAAAAACAAGCGTGATTATTACGGAATTGTAACAGCTATTTAGAAGTGCATACGCTAATAAGAGGAAAACTGACATTTATAAATAATACTGTGATAGATAAGATAGTGGACTAGATAGTGCGGAGCACGTATGCACTGTGGCGGGTCTTCTTGGCAGGCTGTCACTGTAATTGCACAACCAGTGAAGCTCAAGAAGGTGAGAATTGTTCGGCCATGCAACTAAACAGGCTTTATGGACCCTCAGTTTCCACAAAACTCCCAGTACTATACGCCTGACGACAGAAATTACGCATAGAGCTATGGTTCTGGCCATCTGGCCAATACATCTTGTTGTATACTACAGCGAGCACCTAAACCACAGCACACGGCTATTTTCAGCATCCGGCCCAGTTAGAAAGGCGCGTCAAGGCCCAGGAGGCGAACCCGTGACTTCATGCTTACTGCAGGAGCAGGCCGCATCTGCTCTGGTGCACCGTTGCTTCCTGAATTTCTTTTTGGTGATTACTTGTGCTCGCGCATCACTCAGAATTTAGCCCATGAAAGTAGTCCATCTGGGACGCAGCTCAGCAAACGGAAAGCGCGTTCCAGCGCGAGAATCAACAGTGATGTGAAAAAAGCATGACACGTATTTTCTGCCATGCATACCTCTTCTCACGGAGCTTTCGGAGCACAGATTCCACAAAAAAAAAAGAAAAAGAAAGAAGAGTCGTCACAGCTGACACCTTGACTGTGATTGACTGACTTGACTTGACTGATTGACTTGACTGGAGTTGACTGTGATAGCCGCGAGAACATGCCACTTTACTCATGCTCTACGTGCTCCGTAAAACATTTACCGACCCAGATCTTACCACCGTCGATTTCCGCGCATTTGCCGGAGTGCGACAATCGTGAAGAACTTAAAATTTCTTTGCTATTTTGCCAATTATTCGGGAATTTAGGTGAGCAATATGTTTGTATAATGAACTACGAGGAAGACGGAGGGTTTAATGAGCATAAGGAGGAGAGGTCGGCTGGAAGAGCGTGTTTTTAGCCTCGTACACCTCACCAGATTAGGTTAGAGTGGTTAAGACAAGGAAAGGATGGAAGTAGATGACACTAAGAATTATCTGCCCCTTTCCATCCGAGGTGAATGCATTAGCTGCGATAAAATATTTTTTTTCCCCTGCTTTTATGAGGAGCGCCGAGAACTTCTGCAGACGGCTGTACTCTTGTAATGTTACCTCTAAAGCCTGTTTCATATAATGCGATTTTCATCGTACCGGAAGTGCGATTACGGTCGCATGCGACGGAAATCGCAATTGGCATAGGCCGTGCCCAAAAGACAGAGGCAAAGTTGCTAATGAGTTTGTAGTTACACGTATGGCTGCACGAACTCGTAACCATATCCCGCAATTAATTACTGCCCCTATAAAACGAGCACCATGCAACTTGCAAGATATACAAAGACAGCGTGACTGCATATCTGAATCTTCTTTTTGTTAGATTGTGAGATGCAGTTGCTAACTGTTTTATTCCATTGTGTGATTTAAGAGCACGTGAGTGCAGACTCAACAAATTTCTACTCAGCCAGGCTCACACGAACTCAGCCGCAGGCGTCGGTCGAAGCATTAGAGAACTGGCGTTTGAGTGAGTTCACTGAGCAATGTATACATTGCATGACATTAAAGTTGTGACCTGTGCAGTACATAAGCAAACATTGTGTAAGAGTCTGTGTGGAGTCGGATGAAAACAAAGACAATTGAACACATTGCAGTTGGTTTTATAGAATTGAATTGGCCGTTGCATGCAAGCTTCGCCTCATGTCGATTCTAAGAAATGCATTGGATCTGCATCTTATTTTTGCCGATACTGCTGGCCACCTTGGCCATTACTGGGTGGCCACTTTTTGTACATTTCAACACAAAGTTGAATAAATGACAGCGATGCAATATGTATGTATGTATGTATGTATGTATGTATGTATGTATGTATGTATGTATGTATGTATGTATGTATGTATGTATGTATGTATGTATGTATGTATGTATGTATGTATGTATGTATGTATGTATGTATGTATGTATGTATGTATGTATGTATGTATGTATGTATGTATGTATGTATGTATGTATGTATGTATGTATGTATGTATGTATGTATGTATGTATGTATGTATGTATGTATGTATGTATGTATGTATGTATGTATGTATGTATGTATGTATGTATGTATGTATGTATGTATGTATGTATGTATGTATGTATGTATGTATGTATGTATGTATGTATGTATGTATGTATGTATGTATGTATGTATGTATGTATAACCGTACCCCACTGCAAGTAAAAACAGTTAAGGCACATAAACACATATGCGCAATAAGATGTGCACGAAGCCTAAATACATGCACAGACGGATTCGCACTTTGATCGAGCAGTATACACACATCACTTCTTCAGCAGCTGACGCTAAGCATGGGTAGCGCGAGGGTCTCTCTGCGCTGAAATGACGACCTCGCAGCAGGCGAATTCCGATAGCTGTATGGGCTTGTTGATAGGTCCTCTTGGCATTTGTTGTAGCGCAGGCAGAAAGGCACGGACATAGAAAATACACGAGACAGCACACAGCGTTGAACTACCAGCTGGAACGGCTGTTTACGTCCTCCAGGTCTCCTTGCACTGAACTTTAAGAACCGCTGTTGCGCACTACAAAACAAATTTTAACGTCGAAGTGTTTTTTAAATTACAAAACCCACGTATTGTTTTCTCGTATTAAAGGCTGGTCAATAATATCGTAATGCAGACGTTTTTTTTTTATCACATTTGAAAAATTATGCGGCGCATGCCACGGATTCTGGCAGCATGCAGCCCTGGGCGGCGCACCAGCCGCATTGTTGAAATCGCAATCGTGTGAAATGAGCCCTCTAAATACCGCCTTGCGACGCGTGCGACTGCACCGATTTATTTCGCTCCAGTAGCAGCATGTGAAACAACCTTAAAGCAGGAAGGGTATACAACGCACATCACCCTTTGGCGCAAACGAAATCACCTGACACTGTGATAACCACATTCTTATCTCTCCACAATTATTTCACTTTCAAGGATGCACAACGTTCGTCTGCATCTGACTCCTAATGCATGTCGGAGACATGCACTTAACAGAGTGTCGAAGATATAACGGGACGGTTGCAGCCAGTGGCGTAGACAACGGGAAAGGAGGAGGGCAGATCGGGCCGGCCGGTCCCCCTCTACCCCTTCCCACTCCCTTTCAAAAATTTTTGTTTATGAGGAGACTTGGCATGAAACGACGTAATAATAATAATAATATTTGGGGTTTTACGTGCCAAAACCACTTTCTGATTATGAGGCACGCCGTAGTGGAGGACTCCGGTAATTTTGACCACCTGGGGTTCTTTAACGTGCACCTAAATCTAAGCACACGGGTTAAAACGACGTGTGACATCACCCATATGTACTGTGCCCTCACCCCCATCCGCCTTCTCTCAGTCAATTGAGTGCTCCCCCCTCGCCCTCTCCCTTCCTAAAGAATTCTTGGCTACGCTGGATGGATGTATGGATATTAAGAGCCTCCCCTTTGGAACGGGGTGGTGGGTGGCGCCATCAAGCTCTTATGTTATTGCCTAGTGTCCTACCTATGTTAAAAAAAGTAATTGAAAAAAAAACACGATGAATTTACATAACCAAAGTTTCTGAACCCATATTGTGAACTTTCTTTTTGTACGCCTCCGTTGTTCCAATCCCTCCGTTGTTCGCCTCCGTTTGCACGCCACCGACCTTCCGATCACCTCTTACTAATCTCTATTGCGGACGTGTTTACTTTCCCCCTGCTCTCGCTGAACCCAAGGGCTTCAAGGAGGCCAGTGATTCCTAAATCCACCACTGGGCAGATATCTCCACATTCTAATAAAACATGCTCCGTCGTTTCCCTAGCTTTGCCGTATCAAGCACATGCTTGTTCTTCCTTCTTATATCTCGCTTTATAAGTGAGTGTTCTAAGGCGTCCTGATCTCGTTTCGAAAAGTAATGAGCTTCCCTTTCAGTTATCATAAGTCGTTTCTTTCCTCATTTCGTTTTTTCCTCTTAAGTAGCTACTCATGGCAGGTTTCTTTTCCATTGCCACCACCAATGAGATTATCTCAGCCTCTCTGACTTTGCGCTTGGCGTTCTTTGTTGCTGTGTTGCCCACCCTACAGGCCGCATACTTGCTGGTAAGCTTGCTAGTTCTTTTCCTCCACTGTGAATCACATTTACTTTCTTCCATATTCCGCAGTCGTTCTTCATAATTATTGTAGTGTGAGCTTCTCCCACTTCAAAACTTGTCCAGCCCATGTCGCCCTGTACAGCTTCATTTGTAGTCCTCCTGTGAGCGCCTAATTTGACTGACGTTTGGTTGCCATCGAGTCCTGATTGTACCCCTGATTTCAAGCAAACAACCGCATTTCCAAATGTAAGTCCTGGAACCATTACACCATTCCACATACCCCGGAGCACCTCGTACCTATTGTATCCTCATAGGGCTCTGTGTTTCATTATGGCCGCATTTCTCTTTCCCTCTACTGTTATTGTTTTTCCTGTGTTTCCATATATCTATTGTCATCGCTTATCCATATACCAAGATATTTATATTCTTCTACGCGAGGCATTTCTTGGTCCTGTATTGCCACTGTCTGTTGGCTGTTTTCATCATAATACCTGATTTTTGACGCTAAATTTCAGACCTAACTTATCCCCTTCTTGTCCACAGATATTAGCCAGACATTGCATATCACACTGCTTGTTAGCTAGCAACACAATGTCATCGGCATAAAACAAACCTGAAAGCTGCTGATCTAATGCTGCTGCCGCCTGTTTGTATGAGAAATTAAACCCGATATTACTTCCTCCTAGCGCCCTTTCCATTCTCACCATGTACATCGTAAACACAAGTGGGGATGAAGGGCCCCCCTGCCTCTGTCCCTTGTTGATATCAACTTTCGCCTCGCTCCTCATCCCTTCCTATTCAAATGGTATTTTCTCGGTGAATCTCTCTCAAAAGCTCCACACAATTGTCGCCTAAGCCTTCACTTTTCAGAATTTCCAATGAAATGTTGCGGTCTTCGTTGTCATACGCTCCTATAATGTCTAAAAAGGCCACATATAACGGTCTCCTTTCTACTCTTGATATCTCAATACACTGAGTAAGGACAAATAAGTTATCATCCAAACGCCTATCTATTCTGAAGCCATTCCGAACTTCTCCCAAAATGCCATTATTCTGTTCCCATGCTTGCAACATTAACTTAATTGCCTGCATTGCTAACATGTGTAGTTACGATGTGATTGTCAAGAGTCTATAGGAGTGAATTCTATCTTTCTCCCCCTTACCTTTATAAATTAAATTCATTCTACTTTGTGGCCAACTGTCTGGTATTCGTCTATCTTTTAGGCTTTTTTCTGCGGCTTTAAACTGAGCTTCCCTACTTTTTGGCCCTAGTTCATTAATCAGCGTAACGGGAACCTCGTCTAGCCCTGTGGGTGTGCGCTTGGCAATTATCTCTTCCGCTTTCTTCCAGCGGAAATTTGTCAGCACTAGCTCCTTCTCCATCTGGTTCAATTTCATCCCCCTCTTTTCCTCAACTACAACCTCGTCATTTGCTTGGAAAGATTGGGCTGTTATTTTTCGGATGTAATTTAATGCCGCGTCCCCTTCCAGCTTGTTTCCATCTTCGTCTAGGGTATGTTTTTGTAGTGTTCCAGACTTCCTGCCTAATAATTTCATGTAGTTGCAGAATATTCTAGGTGCGGTCTTTTTTTTCCACGTATTTCTCACAACCAACCTTTTATCTTTGCTTGCACCACTATTTGAATCATAGATTTTTTCTCCCGGTATAGTTCCCATTTTTTGTGTACTTCATCCTGCGGCAACTACACTTTTTTGCCTACATGTGCTCTCGGGATGTTCTCTGTCGTTCGGCGATCGCTTCTCGTATCTCCCTGTTCCACCAGCTTTTCGATTTTTTTTATTTTTCTTTCCAACGAACATGTGGCTTCCGTATTTCTGTCGTTATTAGACTTAAATCATTATATTCTCACTCTTTGCCTGGTCATTTGCCAAGTTCTTCCTCGACTCTTGTGACTATATTTCTTATTCGTTCCGTGTTCAAATTTGGAAGGCCATTTTGAACTCCTTGCTCTTTTTACTAACTGCACATTCAATTTTCAAAATGATGCGCTTATGGTCACTCCCTATGCTGCTATACCATTCCTCGTCAATGACCATTTCTCTTAAGTTATAGTGAATTCTTTCTGTCATCAGACATTAATCGATGGTCGATTGCCGGATTCCCACTTCCCACGGGGTCTGCCCGTCACATTTAGGCTCTGTATTCACGATAACGAGGTTATGTTTCTCACAAAGATCTAGTATTGACTTCCTGTTGTTGTCGGTATGGCCATCTAGATCCTGTATGTGGGCATTCATGTCACCGAATAGGACCATTTCGGCATCATTCCCGAAACCTTTATTATCAGCACTTAGGCATTCCACTGACTCTAGATTCTTCTCTGTGCAATTATTTCCGGTCCCCATATACGTTACGCCCAGTCAAGTTTTCTGTCCACTCATTGTGCCTGATAGCAAAAGATGCCCTGGGTCGTAACTAGCGCAACGCCCAACAGTAGCGGGAGTCGCCGAAAGCTCAAAACAAAGTCGCAGTGATCACGTGGAAAGTGATTAGTACCTAGAACCATACACCAGCAAGTCTTCCATTAACTATATGATACTGCCTGCCAATATAAGGTCCATCGGTTGCACGTTACCGTGGTTGGTGCAGACGCCTCGTAAACTTAATGGACGGGAAGGGAACAACGTATCAGTAATCTTTCGCTGCTCTTTCACCGACCAGCTTAATAAATGCGCCGGTGTTTCGCCCCTTTGCCACTATACATGCTCGGTGTAATGTAGCATGGTAATGGCGACGCTTGAGTGTCTCTAACGTTTCCACTTCGCTAATTTACAGTTCTTTCCTGTTGCATCTTCCTTTGCTTAATTGACTACGTCGTTAGGGGAAGACTCCCCAAATGAGGCCTGAATATCTCACATCTCGGAGAAGCAAGGCTACAAGAAAGGTAAACGCAAGAAACTTGTACGCTGATAAGCGATCAACTACGAAGAAAGAAAGAAAGAAAGAAAGAAAGAAAGAAAGAAAGAAAGAAAGAAAGGAAGAAAGAAAGAAAGAAAGAAAGAAAGAAAGAAAGAAAGAAAGAAAGGAAGGAAGGAAGAAATGGAAAACAGGGGGAAGAAGGCCTCACACACTGTCTTGATCAATAAATTTTTCGTTGCGTTGATTTATTTCGCCCAGACAAGCACGCCCATGTAAGTACGTGATGGGAAGCTGAAAGCATGCAGAAAAAGAAATGCGGCGCAGAGACGCAGTTGATTCGCAAGATGGAAAAACCAGATGAGGATATGACAAACGTGAGAGGGATCACAGCATTCGCCATTAGGCACCATCTGAGATTTGTGAATTCGAACCTGGCATCTCAAAGTGTGCCAAGTAGCTGTGCCTTTCAAAAAGCACGTTACAAGAAGTACTTCTTGCAAAGTGCTGCTAAATGCAATAGGGATGTTCCACTTCTTTATTGTTGTTCAAATGCTGGGGGGTGGGGGACAGGGCGATGAGCCGGCAGGGTAGCATATGGTCGCATGCTTAGTATGTAGTTAAGTAGTTCCTTTCTTTCCAATAAAGGGGGCAAATATAAAGTCAACTTGGGGGCATTCAGGATCTATTTGTAGTTAGTCAAAACCGTGGAAGCTCCACACATGACAACTGAATTGAAATGTATGCAACTCATCTAGTCTTAAGCAGGGTTCAGTATACACCAGATTTGTTCACAATGAATTACATGTAATGAATTACTTGTAATTTACTACCACTATTCATAGTTTAGGAATTCAGAGACTACCTTTTTTTAGTCGATAGCGCTCACTGCAATTTGATTACTTATTCTTCAGAAACCATTTACATGTAACCAGTTACTTTACTGCCGGCGACGCAGCCAAGTGGAACGCCCGCGGTCGTACAGTGTGGCGGCCTCGTGGACTTGCAGTCAGCCTCCTGCCGCTATGCGCCGCAAACACCTGAGCGTGGCCGGCATGCAGGTTTGCACACTTATCTCGTAAGCGATATTTAGCGGCATCCACGGGCAGTAGGAACTGCTGCTGCTGATTTTTCTTCTTACATAGTCCATGAGTTCTTCAACATAGACACAAGTTTCTTGACCATCAAACGGACATGTTCCAGTCTGTCTGATACGTGACTCGCATAGCCATAATTTTGCTATTGTAACACACGAAGAATATCTTTATTGCTGAATTATTTATAGTTCTGTTTTCAAATTACACTACAGATTTGTTCACCTTGCCGAGAAAAAAAAAAGCTTCTGCTGGTGTGTCTTACAATTCCTCGGTTTATAACATGCAGAGGGCTTACGGGTGAAGGGCAGTAGCTCCACCAGATGACAGCCAACGAATTATGCCGGCGCTGCTATGGCTCCAGTCAATGACCACTTCGGACGTTCATTCCAGGAATTCGCTAACGGAAGATTTTCGTGAGCTTTTCATTGGACCTGCCGTGAGCACCTTTTCCGCGTCCTTGCAACAAATAAGTGCTGCGTTTCATAGAGGACCCAGACGAGAGTTTCGTGACGTTAGACAGTTTTAGTTACACGTACGCAGAGTCTTCACGCACGCAAACGTGAAAGCTTTACGTACCATACGCGCTCTACACCCGAAACGCTTTTAGCTACACGTACACGACGCACTCTAAAAGCGACCATGTATCACCATCTATCGCCTGGTATAAGCACTGCTGTAGCCAGTGACATACAAGACAAATCAAAGCCAAACCAGTTGAGTTGAATAGGTGCGCAAAACACGTAAAAGTGTGTTCTTGTGTCGATCGGAGCTTCGCAACGCCTAGAAGTGCTATACCGCATGTTGTCCTCGAATGGGTCGACAAATCGGCAACAAATTCAAGTCGTTTTTCGAAAAACAAAGGCGCGGAGCTACCTTGTCGGCGTGTTTGGCTGCCATCTTGCAATGATGCTCTCACTTGTTCGAGATCTCGCGAGACCGCCGCGTGGGGCTCTCTACGTGCGCAAGGAACGCACGCAAACTTTTGCAAACGCAGACATACGTGAGTCTCACGTACGTCTGCGATGCGTTCCGCGCAGGCGCACTTCCCACACGTAAGAGCTCTACGTACGCAAAGCCTTTACATACGTCAAACTGCAGCAGCAAGCTGTCCGTGCGTTACGTCACCACCCTTCCTCCCAGCGCACACACACGTCGAGTGAGTTTTCAGTAGCGCTGCTGATGCCTTCGCAAGGTAAATGAGGGAATACAACCAACGAAAATCTTTGAAAAGCAATTTTTGGTGAGCAAAATGTGCTAAGGACTGTAGAGGGAGTTCTGGTATCCGCGCTGTAAAACGCTAAGGATAGGCGCTGACATCGCCCACACAAATGAAAGCAATTACAATAGCGTTTGAGGAGTGAACGATGCGCACTTTACACCCATCTCACGCTTCTGGCTACACTACTGCGTCGTTTAGATATGAGCGTTGCGATAGATCTGCGTATTTTCTTTAATCCATAAGTAATCATCCATGACGGGCATTTCCTAAAGGCAAGAGTAGGGAGGGGGGATTAAATAACTTTTTTTATTTTATTATATTGTTTTTTCACGAACTCCACCAACAGCATAAACGAAAAATACACAAATTTAAGCCGGTTGTGGCAATATACAAGAAAGTGGCCATTTGTGCATGTTTAAGCAATCGAGGTGGCTTTAATTTTTAAGCGCATTTTTATGTGTGAACTGGTAATTAGTGCAACAAAAGAGGAGAACGGCACGTAGCGAGAGTTAATGCACTTTTGTAACATTTGAAAGCAGATTAGCTTGGCCACCTAATGCAATTCTCATACATTACCAAATCACATTAAATATTTCACCGGGAGGCTTGCGTGATATTTCAAAAGGGCTCTGCAACGCTGTTTGAACATGGCGTAAACCTTACTAGTCATTGGGCATGGAGATATATTGTATACCTCATCCATGTACTGGCAGCTGGAAGCATATGCTTTCCTTTAAAAGGCCACCTGCTCCGTTTCCATCAGCTTACTGAGTTTCCCGCGAAGTTTGTGTATTTTACGCAACCTTAAACACGATGACCATAAGGCGAATTTTTTTAGACATCACGGCTAAGTACTACCTAAGCTACTTCGTTGAAAGTGCATTGGTTGGTTGGTTATTTCGGCTACAGGTGGGGCTAGACTAACAGCCACGGTCGTTGATTGCTCAAACTGTGAGTATCTTTCGCTGTTACTAATTTGCTCGTTTTTCTTGATAAGTTGCCTAAAGCACTAATGTTCACGCCGCTCAGAGCGGCTGTGTCATTGTCTATGTCTTAGTACAGGTGGGCTCAAAGTTCCGGATACAAACCCTGATCAATGTAGCGGTATTTTGAAGACGACGACGACGACGACTACGACGACGACGACAACAACAACAACAACAACAACAACAACAACAACAACAACAACAACAACAACAACAACAACAACAACAACAACAACAACAACTACTACTACTACTACTACTACTACTACTACTACTACTACTACTACTACTACTACTACTACTACTACTACTACTACTACTACTACTACTACTACTACTACTACTACTACAACAACTACAACTACAACTACAACAACTACTACTACTACTACTACAACGACGACAATAACGACGACGACGACGACAGCAACAACAACAACGACGATGACGACGACGTGTGTGCACGCAAAATTAGGCACATGCTAAATAACTATCTAGAGCTTTTCAAAACCTTCGCCGCAGCCCTTCACTACAGCGTAGCCCAAATAGCTTCGAAACGTTAAACCAATACAATCAACTAACTTACCCTTCCGGATAATTGAAAGTTGCCCTCCTGTACTAGTCAGAGGAAAGTGACAGGATCTCATGTACGTCGTAGCGTCATTGTAGCCTCTAGCCTTTGCAAATTCGAACGACGTAAAGAGAAAAGGTGCGGGATCTTAGCTCTAGGGCCAGCTGAAAACCTTCTTGAAGTAATTTTAACAATTTTCTTTAAGATTAAGCGAGCGGACAGTGGTAATCTTTTGTCACGCTTCAGTATGCCGTTGTCTCCCTGACGTTTATCGTGGAATTGATGAGTAACCTTTCACATTATTTGGTTATAACACGCAGCATTTATTGCTGAACCAGGTTCTGATAAATTGGGTAGTATCGAATCATCTGCAAAAAACAGCACTCTGCTTTCTACAGATGATTACCATTATGGGGCTTAATGCCCTGGATGCATGTCCGAACATGCCAGCATTTTTTTTTTCGTTTAGACATTTGACCTCCTTGGCACGCGCGGAAGCATCGTTATATCACGATGTATACAATAAATTTTGAGAGGTGGATTTTTCACGAGAGACGTAACGCAAGCACAAAAGTGACATCGCGGGCGGTTATTTGGCACCGAGCACTTGTTGGATGATGACGCAATCTGTTGACGTTGACTAACAATTAATGACTGCGTGAACAACGGTTCGGGTTGTTTTTCACTCACTCACTCACTCACTCACTCACTCACTCACTCACTCACTCACTCACTCACTCACTCACTCACTCACTCACTCACTCACTCACTCACTCACTCACTCACTCACTCACTCACTCACTCACTCACTCACTCACTCACTCACTCACTCACTCACTCACTCACTCACTCACTCGCTCGCTCGCTCGCTCGCTCGCTCGCTCACTCACTCACTCACTCACTCACTCACTCACTCACTCACTCACTCACTCACTCACTCACTCACTCACTCACTCACTCACTCACTCACTCACTCACTCACTCACTCACTCACTCACTCACTCACTCACTCACTCACTCACTCACTCACTCACTCACTCAGTCACTCACTCACTCCCAGCGCCCCTTTAGCAGGGCTGGGCAAAGATGCTTTGAAATTGTATCATGATATAGATGCAAGATATTGATGCGATAAGTGTTTGATGTACGGATAAAAGATACTAGGGGATTAAATGTATTCGATACGATACTATAGTGGACTTGCAAGTTCCTTGTATCCATAGGCAACAGTCCTCCTGTTTTTCGAATTTCCTCTACATGCACGTAAGAAATGTTTGACAATTTGACAAAACTATATCTTCATTCCGCAACAATCTGTTGGATTTGCATCACATCAATCGAAGTAGGCTGTGCAATCACCAATTTTTTCATGCTCCTTTATAATCGCGTGAAGCACCTCTGTGTGCTCCGACCATAAAGCGGATTAGCCTCTTATTTTAGCTCCGTTCATCGTATTTCAGCTTTGCTTAGCATCGGACAACAACTTTCTTTACAACGCAAATGACACACATTAAGTTTCATGTACTTTATTTGCATATTACACCGTATTCAGCTTGCTGTCTGCTAATTGTGCACTGAACAGGTGGGTGGCACAGGTTGTAGACTTAGCAATGCTCAGAGACAATACGTCGCGCCATAGCCTTTACATCTCGTCATTATCCCGACGAGGGCTTACACCAATGTTCAAAGTGCGCGTCAGATTAAGCAAATATTAAACTTCTAGTTGAAGCACTACGCACCGCTGATCATTGTCTTGCACAACAAAACGCCGTTATTTTATTTTGTCACCGCCACAAAGAAACGGTAGTTCATGTTACAGCAGATAATGTTCCATCTGATGATAGCGATAAATATACTTATCCATTCAAGGTAATATTCCATCTATCTCATTCTGAGAACGTGGTGCAGACTATCATTAGGCATGCTCAGTCCTCAGGTAGAAATTTCCTGAACATTGGCTCGTAAACGATGCAGCAGATCTTGGCGATCATCCGCATTTGGCAAGAGAGAGAGAGAACGAAACTTTTATTTGAATCAGTGACTTGTCACTCGAGGTGGGAGGGTCCCTTATTCCAGGAACCCTCTGGCTTGGATCGCCCTCCGGGCCCGGGCGACGAGTTCGCGCTGGTCGACCAGGTCAGGCTTGGAGATCGCAGCCTCCCACCTTTCAGCGAGGAGGTTTGGGTCTGCGTCTGCTGGGGCTACTAGTTGTGCCGCTGTGATAGTTTCTCGGGTTTTCTTGCATTGCAGTAGGAGGTGCGCCAGGCTGTCTGGCACGTTGCAGTGTGGACAATTGTAGCTGTATAGCGTCGGGTGGAAATGATGCAGTAAGCTTCCATGGGTAAAGGTATTGCTCTGGAGTCGCCTGTAGTCAGTGCCTTCGTTTCTCGTTAGTTTTGGATGTGGTGGAGGGTATACCCTGCGTCCAAGGCGATAGTGCTGCAGTAGTGCTTGATAAGTTAGCGGTATTGTTGCCGTTTCCTCCGCTGATTTGGGTGGGTGGGACAAGCCTAGAATCTCGTGCGGGGAGGCCCGGTGGACGCTTGCGCGGGCCGCGGTGTGTGCCGCTTCATTCCCCTCGAGTCCCTCGTGTCCCGGAACCCACATGATGCAGGTGTAGGGGGGAGGAGTGTCGCCACGTTTCAGTATCTTGATCGCTTTTGTAGAGATCCTGCCCTTCATGTAGTTACGTGCCGCTGTTTGAGAGTCGGTGAAGACCACTATGGCATGCTCGCTTGTATGGGTGGCGAGTGCTATAGCGGCCTCCTCAGCTGTGTCGGCTCGTTTGGCGAGAATGGTCGCCAACGCCAGTGTCGTACCCTTGTGGTCTGTGACGCTGATGGCGAAGGCATTTCGGCCCGGATACTTGGCTGCGTCCACGTAGCGCGCCTGCGTGTTGTTATGGTGCTTGCGTCTGATGGCGTTTACTCTGGCGAGCCGTCTGCCTCGATGGTGTTCTGGATGCATGTTTCGAGGTATCTGAAGGACTTGTAGACATTCTCGGATCTTCGACGTGACCTTTTGTTTACATTCGCCATCGTGTTCTGGGTTGGTTACGTATCCTGTGCGTCGGAGGACGGCTCGGCCTGTGGTTGTTAGCTTGAGTCTCTCGATCTGGTTGATGAGGTGCGCTTCCGCGAGTTCTTCCCAGGAGTTGTGAACGCCCATGCGAAGCAATCGATCAGTAGAGGCGGTTGTCGGCAGTCCTAGGGCGAGCTTCGTGGCCTTTCGTATTAGGAGGTTGAGCTTTTGTTTCTCGGCTGTCTTCAGGTTGAGGTAAGGAGTTCCGTATGTAATGCGGCTGTAAAGGAGGGCCTGCACCATTTGCAAAGTGTCGTGCTCTTTGAGGCCATTGCGGCGATTGGCCACCCGTCGTATCAGATGAGTGAGCTGTGCCACGGTGTTGTGTAGCCTAGGGAGTGTGGCGCAGCCGGACCCGTCCTTGTGTATATGCATTTGGCAACATATTTTTTTTAGCGTTCTCATAACAGGGCGTTGAAAAATGTGTAAAAGCGTTGTCCATCTGAAAAATCGCAAATGTCGGCCATGTTCTACTCCCGGAGAACGTCCAGTCACAGAAGAGAAAATTTGGATATATGCCACTAAAATAACTAGTAAATATTAGGCTAATCAACATACTGGTAGAGGTAAAGCTAAGGATAACAAACGTAAATCTAGGGTGGAGAAACCGTATACTGGATCGGCGCGATGGTGAGAAGCCAGATATAGGAATACTATATATCAAACAGAGCAAAGAGCGAAATCAAGAGAGAGAAGTTTTCATAGTAATTCAGAGCTCTGAGCCCGAATGTTAGATATAATATAACGATATCTGATTCTGAAAACGCCTTCCTATATCTGCAGTGGGTGGAAATATCGTAGATACTCTTCAGCACGTTTTGTTAGCATGTCGAATCATCCGCCTAGACCTGTTCATGGCCTCAGATGTCGAGCATGATAGAGAAAAGATCATTTATTCTGGCGGCGGCAAATGGTAAAAGACGGCTGGAGCCACAGAGTAATAATACACATACGCTAAACTGTAAGCTGGCTCCGCATTCGTATACACCTCATGCTGCTCGCTAATTGTGACAACCTCCATGTTTATTTATTTATTTATTTATTTACCTTTTTGTATATTGTACCCTCAAGGCATTATAGAGGGGAAGGGTCAATCATTCAACATAAATACAATTATTTGCACATACACAATCGAAAATTTCAAAAATGGGAACGAATGTAAATTCTAATAATATCGAAAATTCCCACTGTCATGCAAGGCTTGTACAATAATTACGGCAAGGAAATACTATTGCAGCCGATTAAGACCCTAAATGATGAAGTTTCCAACTGTCATAGAGAACGGTTACAGAAAAAAAAAATGTTGAAATGCGTCAAATTGCGCTGGCAAGAGTTTCACGAAAATTGTCACAGTTGGTAATGCTAACCAATGAGGCAGGAAGATGGTTCCAGTCAAGGCTAGATTTGGGCAGGATAGAGTCCGAGTATGTTACAGTGTTTTGGTGAGGGACATGGACTTGGTGGTGGTGATCAAGTCGAGATGAAACACAATTAGGCGGTTTAATCAGGCGGGTCCTAAGAACTTGGTTATGATGATAGACCTCATGAAGCAAGACAAGTAGAGATAGTTTCCGTCTATTTGCAAGCAGGGGCAGATCAAGTATCGATTTTATGTTAGTTACGCTGGAAGTTCGATCGTAGTTACTTAGGATAAAACGTGCTGAACGATTCTGCATTGCCTAAGGTATTGGTAAGAGTTGCAAGGCCAGGGTCCCAGATTGATGAGACATATTCCAGATTAGATCGGACATAAGTTATATATAACAGTAGCTTGAGTGAGGAAGGTGCGAGAGAGAAGTTTCTTTTCAGGTAACCAAGCATGCGATTGGCCTTTGATGTTACGTACTCGATGCGGTACTTCCATGAAAGGTCATTAGTAATTTGTACACCGAGGTACTTGTATGTAGTTACGGATTCAAGCGCCGTGCTGTGAAGAAAGTAGTTGGGGCAAGGCACGTTATAACGCTATACTTACGCGATAGAGGATAGAAGGTGTTGTTTGTCTCATAGGTTATTCTTAATTTATAATGCTTGGCCAAAATAAGTTAAGCGGCGCCGTTAAATAATCTGGCAGCAAGTTTCTTTTAGAGTCACGCGAGTTCAAACAGCACGCCGACGCCAACGGCGGTGAGATACTGCGGCAAATGGGCAACCGCTACGAGCAGAACGAGTCCAATAAGATATTGCTGTCA
Organism: Dermacentor albipictus; assembly: GCF_038994185.2. Taxonomy (NCBI): domain Eukaryota; kingdom Metazoa; phylum Arthropoda; class Arachnida; order Ixodida; family Ixodidae; genus Dermacentor; species Dermacentor albipictus. Next base: position 101,467,492 of record NC_091825.1, on the reverse strand, counting down.
TGTGTAACGCCTCCTTTTGCGGCTTTTAATTACCATCGTGAAGTTTAACGTCCCCAGATTGCACAGTACGTTGAGGGACGCTACAGTGAAGGGGTATACAGAATAATAATTTGTACTATCTGGGGCTCCTTAAAGTGCACTCAAAGCAAGGTAGAGGCTTCGATTTCCATTACAAAGAGTCTTCTGTACGGGCGGGCACTTGGCGCTGACTAGATCGGCGCTCGTATGGCGTTCTGAAAATTTGCCACAGAATGCACTGCTGCTCCCAATAATGTATTTCTGCACTGTGCACAATGCAGTGTAACTGTTAGCCAGAATTTCACGACACCATGTTGAGTCCGTATATTTCTACAAACTGGTCCGAAGCGCAGTGTTAAACAAAAGCTTGACTTGGTTTATAAGACTGCACTTGCATGATCCTGCCGATTTAACTATAAAGTGAGCTATTGATAATTTTTGAATTATTAATACTAGCACCGTAAATTAGAAAAACTTCTTGCTGGGCGAGTTGGTGCATGGCTATGGGAGGAAAAGTTGCGCCTAAGCAAGAACGAACACCGGAAAAAAACGAGGTATACGGAAAGAGCGCAAATTCCAATCTGCATATATAGACAATATTCACACTTGACAAAAAAAGACGGTAGGGGGAAGGAAGAGGAGAGGGCAAATCAAGCCTGCCTCATTTCAACACAAGCTGCGCAGAAAGTTGTATTCAGCATGATATAAGGCAACAGAAGCGTCGCTTACGCAGTCATTGCCCTTTTCATTGATGCGAAAAGCTTACAAATGCTCACGGAATATTTTGTTCTTGCTTCTGCCTAGAATCTTAATTTTGTTGAACAGTGATCTACATCCTTTACATGCAATGAGCGGGCAAGTGTTCTCCTTCTCTTTTCCGAATTGACAATACATGCGCCCGTGCTATTTCCGTCTACCTCGTTTTTTCCCAATGTTCGTTATTTCTTAGGCGCAACTCTTCCTAACATAGCACCGTAGAGCATCCGAATTTCTCAATTGTGTTAACGTGCCGTCGTTTAGAATAAATTTCACCTGTCGTTTTTTGCTAGCTTCAGTGACTGGACGTTCGTGGATTTTCAATGGTGTGTCTCGTATTTTAGGTGCACGATACTTCATAGAATGCATCAAAAAAAAAATGTCACAAATAAAAAAGCTATAGAGGATAGAAGAGCAGAGCAAACTCGATTAAGTTGTGGCTTCAGAAAACAACAAAGACAAAAGATGGTGATTGCATTATGAGGCCGACCGGGAATTGTGTTTATCGGAGAGCAGTCGGCGGTTGGGACACTGAGTCTCATATGGCTGCGCCCTTCGTATGTCGTCACCATATTCACTCGCAAGCAGGGTCGATGTACACATGCAGTGCAATCCTGATGAGCGGGGCGAGGTTAAACGAAAATTTCGCATAACTGGACCTGCCAATGCTCCGTTTTCTTTGCTTTGCGCGAGAAAATCCTTTGTGTTCCAGAAGGAACTGTGGCGTTCGCGTCTATCGAATAGAAGTGCTCTGAGTACTACTCTCACGCTGGTCATTAACATACATTCATCCGACCTAACAAGGGTCTCTCAACTTTTCTGTCCCCCCACGTTGGGCAAGAAGCCACGGGCTTCTTGGCCGATCTCCCGCGGTGGGTACGCGCCATAATATAGGGACAAAGCAATCAAGCACGCAAACACACGCTTAAAGCTCTTTGGCCGTTTGAGCTGCATGCGCATGCTTGCAATGCTCTGGAAGGTTAGATGGTTCGTGCATACTACGTCAGTTGAAAATAACATTTGTATCCGCGTGCACCCTGTCCTTCGTCCTCGGCGCCACACAATTGTTTCACGATAATTACGCCGTCAGAACCTCACTCGCATAACACTGTCGCTCGTACTCTACGTGTACGTTATACGGTATGTATCGCTTGTGCCGGTTCCTTTGGACGGCCGACTCGCGAAGCCGATTGCTTGGCGCGACCTCCAGAGAGGAATTAGCCCGAGGAAAGCAACTGCGTTCTCTTGCGGTCTTGCGTATACTGGCTGCCAAATATAGGAACCTTCCCGCACGTCAATGCGCTGTTCTACAACCCGGGCGCGCCGCATTATAGCGCTGAGAGAGTGCTCCTGTCGCTGGCGTCAGCGTCCTCTCCTTAGCGCCTGGGTTTGTGGCGTGCAATCGACAGAGTTATCGACTGACCGCTACTGCCTAACGCTAAGTTGTCTGTTCCTGTCCGCGTCGCTTTTCGAGAGCGACGTGCCGCAAATGGCCAAGATGCGATGGCGAAACGGCGCGTTTGTTCGCACCGTGAATGAAGTTCGCCGTGGATTCTAGGGTGCAACTAAGCAACAAAAGCGAACACGGCTGTGAAGCGAAAGATAGTTTCAAGGATGGAACATGACGTCAAGGTCGGCAGTTTAGCACCGTTTCGTATATAAGTTTGTGAGGCGCGGTGTCATGCGTCTAGCCACCCACTTTTTTCAAACCCGCAAGGCGTACCAAGTCAAAAATGATGAAGGGAAATAGAGAGAGAGAGAGAGTACGCGGGCTAACTTACAGTGATATCATAAGCTAAAACGCATAGACGTCTTCGGTTTGTTGCTTTAAAGACACCACGGGCATGCTCACGCTCCTATTTTAACAGTGTGCAAAACGCAGCTATACAACGCCACTGACTTAGCCTATAGATACCGCACATTTGTGCGTACAACCCCTTCGTGGACATAGGCTGTGCAAGAAGAAAAAAAAAAGAAGAAAGAAAGAAAGAAAGAAAGAAAGAAAGAAAGAAAGAAAGAAAGAAAGAAAGAAAGAAAGAAAGAAACGAACAAAACTTAAATGTTGGGGTTTCGCTTGCCAAAACCACGATATCATTATGAGGCACGCCGTATAATGGGGGCTGCGGATTAATTTAGACCACCTGGGTTTCCTTAACGTGCACTTAAACCTAAGTTCACGAGTGTGTTTGCCTTTCGAAAAGCGCGCACAACAAATGATCTCCAAATCATGATTCAAACTATATATCATCATAATGAGAGAAGAAAAGCAATACGCTTCAGCGGCATTTTTAAATACTAAACCTTGAACGATAACTGATCTCAGTGTGTCGTTTGTTGTATCGGCGTGATAGTGGAACCACATCATTCACTGTTGATAAAAAAAATAATAAGAAAAAACGATTCACCCACGCTTTCTATTGTTCTGCACGCAACACACAGAAAGAAGGACAATTTTATGAGCCACTGACAGGAGAGTTCTTTAAAGGGACACTAAATAAAACATTAGGTCGTGCTAGATTGATTGATTGGCACGAGCGCGTTCGCGCGGTAGCTCCGAGGGGCGCCAGCGAGCCAGTTGTGGAAGACGACGACGACGACGCTGGAGCCAATGATGATGATGATAGTTTTTTTTTCTACACACCAACACGATAGTGGGGAAGGTAGCCCTTAACAGCTTCGCTGTAAACAAAAAAGGTCAGCTCAATGAAGATATGCACGGGACAAGATTGACGCTTACCAACTGCAACACCAACTAAAGCCACCTTCTTCTGCAACACCGGTAACACTGTACATCTGTCAAGGTTTAAATAATGTACCCGTCATCCGTACGCAATACCCTGCCGAAGACGCCAATAATCCATTGGCTTAGTGCTTCGACATCCAGTCCCAGTCAGATCGAGCTCGTAAACCGGCATTAACAGCAAACATTAGCTCAAGCTTAATTAATAGGTCAGTGTGCCAAGGTATTAAGAGAGCCAGTTTTACCGAGGACAGAGCCCTCATAAGCAGGGAGAACGATGTTAACATAGGTTGCACGGTTGGTGCCGCCCAGATTGAAGATATAGTAGCAGTACTTATGATGCAACATCACAATTTTTTAATCAGTATACGTTTGCCAACGGCTGATAGTAATAAAAAAGCAAATTATGTGGCATTTGGAAAAGAAATACAATATACAGGTTGGCGAGGTTCATTAGTTTATGTGTACAGAACTCTCTAGGGATATCGTTTCCCGTCGCCGTGTCGGTGTATGGATGTATGGATTAAGCCAGAAACGCTCAAGTTTCTGGTTTAATTAGAAACGCTGAAATAATTAATAAATCCTCATCTTTTTCCTATTTTCATGCGTCATATGAGCTTCAAAGTTAGCTTAACTGGTGTCCTCGGTGAGCTAAACAAGTTAACAAGACAAGGTAAACAAAGCAAAGTTTAAAGCGTGTGGGTTAAATTCCGTCTTTGCGACAGATTACGTGTCAAAGTGCACCGGAGAGTTAAAAGTGTGTTCCACGAGTGGCGTAAAATTTAGCCCGGTGCCCTGAGGTAACTACAAACGGAACCAAGATAAAATTTAAGGAACATTACGGGAATGTTATAACCAGTCTGTGCGCGAAGTTGAGTGCGTGTGCATAAGCTACAGCCTTTGTTAAAAATTTGTTTACTAGCTGCTTCAAAGAGCAACACAACCATTTTACGTTCTGTTTCCCATTGTCCCAAGATAACCGTAAGTTACTCCAAGCTTGAATTTGGCAAAAATGAAGGGCACGTTATGGGTTATGAGAAGGCAAAGTTCGAAGTGTGCCGTTTAATCGTGGCTTTCGCAATAAATTACACATTAAAGCGCTCCAGAGCGTTATGAATGTGTTTTACGAGTAGTGCGAAATTTAGCCCACGTTGCTGACATAACTGCAAATACCACCAGAACCAAACTCAGCGAGAATGGGAGAACCATTATGTCAAATTAGTTTGCGTTAAGTTTGCGTTAGTATGCACAATTATTAAATGTCTATGCATCAAATACAGCCTCCTCAAAGAAAACGAAAATGCTTTAGCAAGTGTTTGCAAGTACCATATACTACATCTGACCGCAATGTGTCCCGGAGTCGTAATATAACCGTACAGGACAGCGAGTTCCATTTCGGTGGCAATGGATGACATCACGCGTGTAATGCGCGGCGAAAATTTAACTTTTGCGGCTTAAGTAGGACCATTGCATATAATTGCCGAACCCTAGTTTTTTCTCGGTGCATTTCCCACATTTGCCATAGCGTTTCCCCAAATTTCTATAAATTTGATGTCAGTGGCGTTCATAGTTTTCCAAGAGCAGCGCGCTAACTTCTGCGTCGTTGGCAAAACCCACCTATAAATCTCCGGATTGCTTCCATACGTAATTTACTGCTAAAGCCGTAATTAGCCCGCACACTCAGAATTCCGCCTACACATTACCCGTAATATTCCCCCAATGTTGACGAATATAAAGGATCATTGTCTAATTCACCGGGGAAACATACTACGTGGTTGTATGTTTCCCCGGTGAATTAGACAATGATCCTTTATATTCGTCAACATTAGGGGAATATTACGGGTAATGTGTAGGCGGAATCCTGAGTGTGCGGGCTAATTACGGCTTTAGCAGTAAATTACCTATGGAAGCAATCCGGAGATTTATAGGTGGGTTTTGCCGACGACGCAGAAGTTAGCCCGGCCGCTGCTCTTGGGAAACTATGAACGCCACTGACATCAAATTTATAGAAATTTGGAGAAGCGCTATGGCAAATGTGGATGCCTAGTTACATGCGCATGAACGCCACTGAGATCAAATTTATAGAAATTTGGAGAAACGCTATGGCAAATGTGGATGCCTAGTTACATGCGCATGAACGCCACTGAGATCAAATTGATAGAAATTTGGAGAAACGCTATGGCAAATGTGGATGCCTAGTTACATGCGCATGAACGCCACTGAGATCAAATTGATAGAAATTTGGAGAAACGCTGTGGCAAATGTGGATGCCTAGTTACATGCGCATGAACGCCACTGAGATCAAATTTATAGAAATTTGGAGAAATGCTATGGCAAATGTGGATGCCTAGTTACATGCGCATGAACGCCACTGAGATCAAATTTATAGAAATTTGGAGAAACGCTATGGCAAATGTGGATGCCTAGTTACATGCGCATGAACGCCACTGAGATCAAATTTATAGAAATTTGGAGAAACGCTATGGCAAATGTGGATGCCTAGTTACATGCGCATGAACGCCACTGAGATCAAATTGATAGAAATTTGGAGAAACGCTATGGCAAATGTGGATGCCTAGTTACATGCGCATGAACGCCACTGAGATCAAATTTATAGAAATTTGGAGAAACGCTATGGCAAATGTGGATGCCTAGTTACATGCGCATGAACGCCACTGAGATCAAATTTATAGAAATTTGGAGAAACGCTATGGCAAATGTGGATGCCTAGTTACATGCGCATGAACGCCACTGAGATCAAATTTATAGAAATTTGGAGAAACGCTATGGCAAATGTGGATGCCTAGTTACATGCGCATGAACGCCACTGAGATCAAATTTATAGAAATTTGGAGAAACGCTATGGCAAATGTGGATGCCTAGTTACATGCGCATGAACGCCACTGAGATCAAATTTATAGAAATTTGGAGAAACGCTATGGCAAATGTGGATGCCTAGTTACATGCGCATGAACGCCACTGAGATCAAATTTATAGAAATTTGGAGAAACGCTATGGCAAATGTGGATGCCTAGTTACATGCGCATGAACGCCACTGAGATCAAATTTATAGAAATTTGGAGAAACGCTATGGCAAATGTGGATGCCTAGTTACATGCGCATGAACGCCACTGAGATCAAATTTATAGAAATTTGGAGAAACGCTATGGCAAATGTGGATGCCTAGTTACATGCGCATGAACGCCACTGAGATCAAATTTATAGAAATTTGGAGAAACGCTATGGCAAATGTGGATGCCTAGTTACATGCGCATGAACGCCACTGAGATCAAATTGATAGAAATTTGGAGAAACGCTATGGCAAATGTGGATGCCTAGTTACATGCGCATGAACGCCACTGAGATCAAATTTATAGAAATTTGGAGAAATGCTATGGCAAATGTGGATGCCTAGTTACATGCGCATGAACGCCACTGAGATCAAATTTATAGAAATTTGGAGAAACGCTATGGCAAATGTGGATGCCTAGTTACATGCGCATGAACGCCACTGAGATCAAATTGATAGAAATTTGGAGAAACGCTATGGCAAATGTGGATGCCTAGTTACATGCGCATGAACGCCACTGAGATCAAATTTATAGAAATTTAGGGAAACGCTATGGCAAATGTGGATGCCTAGTTACATGCGCATGAACGCCACTGAGATCAAATTTATAGAAATTTGGAGAAACGCTATGGCAAATGTGGATGCCTAGTTACATGCGCATGAACGCCACTGAGATCAAATTTATAGAAATTTAGGGAAACGCTATGGCAAATGTGGATGCCTAGTTACATGCGCATGAACGCCACTGAGATCAAATTTATAGAAATTTGGAGAAACGCTATGGCAAATGTGGATGCCTAGTTACATGCGCATGAACGCCACTGAGATCAAATTTATAGAAATTTGGAGAAACGCTATGGCAAATGTGGATGCCTAGTTACATGCGCATGAACGCCACTGAGATCAAATTTATAGAAATTTGGAGAAACGCTATGGCAAATGTGGATGCCTAGTTACATGCGCATGAACGCCACTGAGATCAAATTTATAGAAATTTGGAGAAACGCTATGGCAAATGTGGATGCCTAGCTACATGCGCATGAACGCCACTGAGATCAAATTTATAGAAATTTAGGGAAACGCTATGGCAAATGTGGATGCCTAGTTACATGCGCATGAACGCCACTGAGATCAAATTTATAGAAATTTGGAGAAATGCTATGGCAAATGTGGATGCCTAGTTACATGCGCATGAACGCCACTGAGATCAAATTTATAGAAATTTGGAGAAACGCTATGGCAAATGTGGATGCCTAGTTACATGCGCATGAACGCCACTGAGATCAAATTTATAGAAATTTGGAGAAACGCTATGGCAAATGTGGATGCCTAGTTACATGCGCATGAACGCCACTGAGATCAAATTGATAGAAATTTGGAGAAACGCTATGGCAAATGTGGATGCCTAGTTACATGCGCATGAACGCCACTGAGATCAAATTTATAGAAATTTGGAGAAACGCTATGGCAAATGTGGATGCCTAGTTACATGCGCATGAACGGCACTGAGATCAAATTGATAGAAATTTGGAGAAACGCTATGGCAAATGTGGATGCCTAGTTACATGCGCATGAACGCCACTGAGATCAAATTTATAGAAATTTGGAGAAACGCTATGGCAAATGTGGATGCCTAGTTACATGCGCATGAACGCCACTGAGATCAAATTTATAGAAATTTGGAGAAACGCTATGGCAAATGTGGATGCCTAGCTACATGCGCATGAACGCCACTGAGATCAAATTTATAGAAATTTGGAGAAACGCTATGGCAAATGTGGATGCCTAGTTACATGCGCATGAACGCCACTGAGATCAAATTGATAGAAATTTGGAGAAACGCTATGGCAAATGTGGATGCCTAGTTACATGCGCATGAACGCCACTGAGATCAAATTTATAGAAATTTGGAGAAACGCTATGGCAAATGTGGATGCCTAGTTACATGCGCATGAACGGCACTGAGATCAAATTGATAGAAATTTGGAGAAACGCTATGGCAAATGTGGATGCCTAGTTACATGCGCATGAACGCCACTGAGATCAAATTTATAGAAATTTGGAGAAACGCTATGGCAAATGTGGATGCCTAGTTACATGCGCATGAACGCCACTGAGATCAAATTTATAGAAATTTGGAGAAACGCTATGGCAAATGTGGATGCCTAGCTACATGCGCATGAACGCCACTGAGATCAAATTTATAGAAATTTGGAGAAACGCTATGGCAAATGTGGATGCCTAGTTACATGCGCATGAACGCCACTGAGATCAAATTTATAGAAATTTGGAGAAACGCTATGGCAAATGTGGATGCCTAGTTAAATGCGCATGGATAAAATAGAGCCTTTATAAAACATATTGGGCAGGTGTTCAGAAGCGTTGTACAGTAATATTACGCTGTTTCCCGTGTGCCCAGATAACTCCATGTCACACCGAGCTTAAATTTGGTGTAAATGGTGGAATGCTTCTTTGGTGTCGTGATGGAACGGGTGGCGAAACTTTAAAATTTCTCGCTTAATTAGGAGTGCTGCAAATACCAATCGAAACCTTTTTATTTCGCTATTTTAACACGTTATACGAAGATCGTAGTAAAATTCTATGGTGTCCTCGGTGAATTAAACAATATACGTTACTTTACATTTGGTTAAAATAAGAGGTAGGTTATGGGTGATATGTGGGCAGAGTTCCAAGTGTGTGGTTTAATAGCCGTTTCGTAATAAATATCGCATGCAAATGCCCTGTAGCGTTACGTTTAAGAAACGTCGCATAATTTAATCCGCTTTTCTGTGGGAAATATAAAAGCCACCAAGATAAAGTTTAGTGAAAATGAGTGGACTATTATGGTCTGTTTTCTTTTGAACTAAAATGCATGTATATAAATTACTGCCTTCCAAAAAAATTCTTAGCATGTCCTCGAAATCGCTACACGAGGTCAACGGTTTGAAATATGTGATTCACAGACAACTCAAATGCTTATTGCATCTGCTCGGAAGAACTGCTTCGCTAAAAACTGGGATGTAATTCCACAAGGTCGCACAAGACTTTTAGACATGGTTCTACCTGAAAATAAGTCACCTCTGTACGTAAACTAAAAATTAGGATACTTTCAGGAGGGTAATATACCGGTTAAAGTTAGTGTTGTGCAAATATTCAAAATTTGGAATACGAACCGAACTAGTGCTCTTCAATTGGTATACAATGTGATAATTGTGCTGTTAGATTCTTTCATACCTCACGCTCATACGGCGTCCAGGTTTTATCTCTGAAATCAGAATCCGGCTTGTCAATGCTTTCATGTCGACGTCACATTTCCAGTCTTTCCCTGCACCACAAGTTCTTCTTTTCTTCCCTTAATGAAGAGCCTTACATCACAGCAGCAGCACGCATATCTCATCGCACCAGCCATCCACTTCAAGTAGCGCGCCCACGTGCACGGACAACCACCTTCGCAGCCTCCTTTTTCTTCCGTACCGCCACAGACTGGAACGGCCTTCCCACCAACATCGCTTATACCACTTGTCCATCTTCGTTCACGGAACTTGGAACCGACCATTTTGTTAAATAATTATTTCTCACGATGCTTTCGCTATCTTATAAAAACCCACCCCTTATGTAATGCCCCTACGGGGGACTATTAAGGTAATAAACTGAGTTGAACTGAACTGAACTGCATTCCATATTCGAAGTTGCCAAATTTTCGTTTCACTCGAATACTACAAAGGGCCAACAGCAGCTCTTGCCGTGCACAGGGGCAGGACCGGTGCAAGTGGAGACTCCTCTGAATGATTCTGGTGCAGAAGTGCCAGGTGGGTGCTCGCGCAGAGGATTCAGTTCCGGAACGAATAAGGGGAAGAAGCTAGTATGTCCAATAGTTAGAAACCTTTGGGTAAGAATGTCTCGCCTTAGGCAGCCTACGCATTCGCTGTCCCTATTTAGACAAAGCAATTAATTATTCAACGAATCACATCATCTTGAGATTCCTTGAAAAGAATGCGCTGTGCTGTAGTATTGACATTATATTCTTCAACGAGCACTATACTCTAGTGCATTCGATTCGGAGGTGCTGCTCTGTTTTTCATTAATGTCATTGTCATCGTTCACCCGATACGATCGTACTACCCTTTCTTTCTCATTTACAAGCTTCTCAGTTGACTTGGCATTCTTTTGATAGCCGTATTACTTGTATAAAATAAGGCAGACAGGCCCTCTGTTGTAAGACAATCTCAACAGAACTGTTCTTTTCCAATTTCTGTTTGGAAATTGGGAATGACGCAGTAGTTCTGCGGAAACCCGCAAGGTGGAGAGAAGTGCTAGTAGAAGTGCTAGAGAAGTGCGTAGTAGTTCTGCGGGTTTCCGCAGAACTACTACGTCAAACTCTTGCCTTTGCTTCGTGTTGTCGACAAATTCGACTTCGCCCTGCCATCTGCTAGCCGCCTGGTTAACTCAGATGGTAGAGTGGCTGCTCCGGAAAGGCGGTGGTCCCCGGGTTCGAGTCCCGGACCAGGACGAATGTTTCTTCAACTATGATGCTTTTCTTTCGAGGAATCCGTATGGGTTTCCTTTGTAGCAATTGCTACGAACGGGTGGATGTCTGATTTTCCCTTTATTCGGAAATTGAGAATATTCAATATTGGTTGTGATATTCGGAGGCCGTTCTTCTCGAACGTTCTTATTCAATTAGATTGGAAATCTTGCTTTTCAAACACCCATGTTTAAACGGGATTAAATACTTGCATTTAAAGGTTGTTGACAATTCAATTTAGTATGTACATGCTAGATGCGTTTGCACACGAACTTGTAAATTCGAACTTTTGTAAACAAAAGTTCGATCGCTGGGTCGGAAGATTTACGGCGCTCGGTATCGAGAGAAGGCCCTTTTTGTTTGAAAGTGAAGTCTTGGTAACGTATTGAGTGAGGCAGGAGAAGAAACACCACTATAGCGTCAGCTTGCATGGCAACACAACCTCATTCTTCTTTTATGGTTTCACGACATCAGGTCGCCGGATCACAGTTAACCATACACCGTTATTAGCTGCACAGAGACGTGAACTGCGTACGTGCGGCACCTTCGTGACGGGCATAGCTGGCGCCCTATGAAGACTTACCGTGACACACGACATCACGAAACATCGTGTCATCGAAATCACGGGAGTTCGGTAGCTCTCAGGCTCGCTGCACATTCTGCCGTGCCACTGTAACAGTGCACAAAGATTCGCTTATAGAGCTAGCACTTCCACCCCATTTTATTTCATCGTGACCATATATGTTCTAATTAAATCCATCAAAAAGTACATATGCCTCACTTACAGTATCACCAACGACTGCCCCATTTTGATAGCACCCCTTACCTATAGCTGATAATTTTACATTATGTTCACTCCATCTCCTCATCTGCTGGCGCGAGAAAAGTTCCCTTCGGTTGTTACTGGTCCTTTTACTTCTAGGACCAGCAAACTATTATTTTTTTATTGTCACATATGTCCTGTTCAAGACATCTTTACCCGCATTTCTTTCTTATTCTTGCTGTTAACAGTGTAAGCCATAGTGTTAAGGCTGACGTTCCTTTAGCTCTTAAGGCAGGGGCCGTATTCTGTAGCGGTTCCTTTGGGAACCGGTTCCTTTCGGCTGTTGCCATTGGTCGGCGCTTCGATGTCGTCATCCCTGGTGGGCGGGACGACAAATTTTGATGACGTCACACAGGTTGCCAATCTTCTGGAAAGGAACCGGTTCCCTGCTAGGAGCGGAACCGCGGAGAAGTGGTTCGTTTGAGAGTCGCGCGCGGAGGCGAGCATGATGTCGAGGGTTGCTAGGGCAACCGCGGCTGCCGGCTAATCTCGCGCCAGCTGACGAGCCGGCACCTAGACGAGACGAGACAGAGACGGCAATGGCGGCTCCCTTGGTTGTGCTGCTGGCGAGTGCCGAAAGACAACGACGCGACGAGAGGCAACGACGCGACGCGTTCGGCATGGCCGAAGAAGAGTTTCGAAGGCATTTTAGTCTCTCCAAAGACATAGTGCGACGTCTTTGCGATGAGCTGGAAGGACATCTCGGACCTCAAAGATTGCGTGGTGTCGACACTACGATGAAAGTGCTGTGCGCGCTGCGGTTTTTTGCCACCGGGAGCTTTCAACAGTGCGTCGGGAATGAAGAAGCGATTGCACTGTCGTAGCCTTCGGTCAGCCGGATCATTACAGCTGTCGCCAAGGCCATTACGGTTGCGGGCAAGGAAAAAGGATGGGTTAGATTCCCATCCACGGCGCAACAGAAAGCCGCCGTCAAGGAAGGCTTTCTTAGCCGTGGAAAAATTCCAGGAGTTCTAGGATGTGTGGACGGGAGTCTGATAGCCATCGTTCGCCCTAAGAAGCTCGGCCCCGGCGAAACGGAATCGTACTGGAGCCGTAAAGGGTATTACACCCTCAACTGCATGGTCGTGAGTATTGTTCATTGACAAATATTTTCGATATGTGCTTGCGCGAGTGCACGTTGTAAAAAACCTCGTTTCGTTATTTTTCATCAATTGCCGGCAATACTTGCGTTCCTATTAGAGAAAGTAGCGTTTGTGTTGTATGTGTAATGACGACTTTGATCTTTGCATAGAACACGGCCGCACTTTTTCAGTGCTCTCCAATCACAGTTGAATAGCCTTTTCGATGCTACAATGTAAACACATTACGCGCGACTTAAACCGGAATAGACGCCGTAGCAGTGAAGGGAGTCTTCGTCTGCGAGCGATCCTAACAGAAGACGAGCCCTTGTGATTCTTATTCGACGTAAAACTAAAGCATTGTGGCCAACAGACTGTAAACGCGAAAAGGAGCATCCCATCAATGAAAATGGTGTGAGGGAGAATGAGAATGTGTGGACACCCATTTGCTCTAGCTGTCAATACGGCACATGCTGTTTCCGCGTTCTTTCGCTTGTAATAGGCACTTTGTCTGAAAAAAAAAAACATAGGTTCACTCTTTAGCAGAATCTTATACAATATGGACGGAAGAAACCAAAAGAATTATTTTGCGCATTGTGTTGTTACCGCACGCCATACATGAGCATGTGAACACATGCCAACATTGCATTTGTAGGTTAAGATGACACTGTTATCATGCTGATCATTAGTTCAACTGCCTAGTGCGTATATTGATATCTCCTTTTCTGTAATTGTGTTCACTGACTGAACAGTAACTGTTTGGCGAGTAGTGTTGTAAGCAAAAGGTTGTGCCACATATTTGTTGCAGGGGCACTGACACCTTCTCTTTGCTTTCCCTTATGAGGTGTGCGACGCGAAGCTGAATATCCTGGAAATTGACCCACGGTTTCCGGGATCGTGCCATGATTCATTCGTCTGGAGGCATTCTACATTTCGCCGCCGCCTCACTCGTGGCCTGTTACTTCATGGAGAAGTCTAGCTTGGTAAGTGCACCTGAAGTAGCTGTGCTTCTTCCACATGTAAAACATACACAGTCAAATAGTTTTGCATCCTAGCAAACTTTAAGAAAGCGTGATTTGCTAGAAATGTGTTGTGAATGCAGCGGTACCTAATGAACCTGCAGCGACTATCGAGAGAAACAAGTCTCTCTTAAAAGGCAGATATTTGTACCAGCATGTATACAACAGCTGACATGTTATGCTGTTTATTTATTAATTTCAATACACTGAATGCCAAGTGGAGCGCTACAGGCAGGGGTGGAATTCTACAGAACACGTCGAAATGGCAGTTTACAAGTATGGTGGAAAAGGGTTGGTGACAATGGACTCGGGGACCTGGTCCCTGTCCTTGGAACAAAGGAATAAGCGTGTGCGTGAAACTTTCGGCATCGACGTTAGTGATCGGTGTAGTATATATTGTAGAATGGTGCAAGTTGCGCTATTTTGCTTTGTGTCGCAATGTGTGTGATTTTTTTAGTTGCAGCGACATGTGGTGCTGGAGTGATTAGAAAGGATCAAACGGGTAGCTCGATTTTGGGTACCTTCATGAGAAGAGGTACGAAAGGTAGAGCAAGGATCCCAGATACTGGCAGCATATTCGAGAGTAGACCTTAGAAGTGTTTCATAAAATAAGACTTCTGAAGAGAGAAGAGCTAATAAGTTTTAGTGGAAGATGTACATTTAGGGAGGGGCAAATGGGATGAACGGAGCAGAAAACCACGAGTATGAAATAAATATTACATGTCCAACTTAACCTCAGATAGAGATTTGCAGCCAAGACAACAGGTGAAATAGGGCTTTTCTTTAAAATGAGTTGAACTTTCTTTACAACTTTCCGGGAAGGTCAATGTTTGATAGATATTGCAACAATAAATCCAAGACCCGCTCCTGTTGTAAAAGGGCCCTGGCGTAGACTGTGTTCTTGCATTGCGCCTTAATGTATCCATTTCGTTCACTAACATGCAACACTTTACAGGGGACTCTGGGTACCGGCTAGCGCCATGGATCATGACTCCTGTGCCTGGTCACCCAAATCGCCTCACGGCAGAGGGGCGCTATAATGAGGCACACGCATCAATGCGAAATGCCGTTGAGCGGTACATAGGAGTCGTCAAGAGCCGCTTCCGATGCCTGCAGATGTATCGGGTGCTCCACTACTCGCCTCAGAAAGCAGCCACTATTGTTGCAGCTTGTGCAGCGCTGCATAACCTCTGCCTTGCAGCAGGCGTGCCTCTGCCAGACGACCCAGATGATGACGGTGCACATGACGACAGTGCACAGCGGCCAGCCCAGGCACAAGTGCCGCTTCAAGTACAGGTGCCACCGCAGGCGCACCCTGTACAGCCTTCTCGAGCTTTGTTTCAATGAGGCCTTGCGGTGCGCGAATCCATAGTTGGTGTGTTTCGGCTGCCCAGAAATTTGCGCATTGCCTACCTGCAAAGTGTGCGCCGGCGCATTCGCTGGCAAATGAGGCGGAGACATGTGCTGGTGGAACATGTTTTATTTTTCTTTTCATGAAGTAAATAGGCCGTGCACTTCAACATAACACATTGCGTGTGCTCACATGTGGTTAATCGTAGTATGCTGCATACTGCGGTAGTGAAAAGCACATGATTTGTCTATGTTGAGCATGACAGATACACATGCAGTGACAAATAGCCATGTGCCATTATGTTACTCCTTTGCTTTGTTCACTGTGCTTTTGAATATTGTCTTGCCAGGGAATTTCTTTAAATAAAGGTTATTTCCAAGGTGAATGGCAACCAATCTTGCATAGTTGAATATTGCTTTGCGATGCCTATTTTACTGTGCAGTATGCATTGTTCCAAAGCTGAAGGTGTCTGTTCATGTGTGACACACAAGCACAGCACAAGTTGCACAGCAACTGAAATGTCGTTCAAAGCAATCTGTATAGCACATATTGAAACGTATAGCAACAAACGAGACATGCCAAGCACTTTTTGGAGCAGGATTTCTTTACATAGCAGACACTCATGCTTACTACTGCTTTGTTTAAACTCAAGAGTTGCTTCAACATTGCATTTCTTGCACGCATGATTTCACATAATGCTCGTAATTGCTGCTTAACAAGGTGCAACTACGCTATAACACAATATAAACAAAATCATGACAATGAAACATTTCTTTATTTTATTCACTGGGTACCTGCTTCGCCATTCAGGCATTACAGCAGGGAGGGTACAACTCATATAAATGAACACTCAAAATTACATTCATAAAGCATGGAAGAAATCATCATTTGAACAAATACAGACAGTGTCAGGTGGTAGAGTATTTCAATCTCTTATAGTACGAACATAGAAAGAGTAGCGGAAAGCGTCGCTTTTAACCTTCTATTGCATGGCGTCCCATATTTGGCACATACCAGTTACCATTCTTTTTCGCTTGTGTGAGATTCCCAGTTGAGAATGTGATACCATCAGAGTAAATCTCATAGTTATGCGCACTTATTATGAGCAAGTGCTGCCATCTCTTGAGCGATACGCAAAACAGAGGTGAAGTAGATTTTGGGATGCAACGTGAAACTTGGAGGGGGCAAACACGAGCAATTGTTTTTTTTTTCTCTGAAAATTTCGACCGCAGAAGCATAGAAAAATTATTTTGGCATATTTTTTGGTCTCGTCAATTCAAGGCAGTTACTAGTTTTCTCAATTTTGCCTGCAACTACAGCAGAGAAACCGAAATCGGTGTGTGCCATATTGGCACAGTATGAACTTGAAATACAAAATATGGTAACGTGCTGCCATCTGTTCAATAGCCCGAAGTTGCAGGTCACTCTATCACAAGATGGAATTTTGACGATCGGTACGGTAAGGGCGAATTGTCTACCAAACAGCCGCCTGAAAAGCGAAAAGGAACTGAAATGTAAAGGACGTGGTGCTTCAGAGGCACTCACAAACGCGATACATGACGTGGAGTTATCGTGTGTGCGTTGATACGATAACCGCGCAGTGACATTTCTGCCGAGCTTTGTTGGGAGAGATCCAGTCCAAAAGACTAAGCGCTGGTTTACCTCCGCCAAGGTGTTTCGCGAAATTGATTGCCCCAGCGTAGTAAAGGTCCATAACAGGCACATGGGTGGTGTTGACCTGCTGCACTCACTGTTTGGACTTTACTGCATACATATCAGAGGTCGAAGAAATGGCACTTTCGAATTTTTACGCCTATGCTAGACTTATCGGTAGTAACAGCATGGGTCTTGTACAGGAGGGTGCAGGAGCAGCTTAGGAGGAGACAAGTACTACCGCTGGCTCATTTAAAAGCAGAAATTGCAGAATGCCTTACCTCGCATAACAAGTGCCTACCCAACTAGCGACCAGGAAGGACTTCTAGTCAGGACATCGAATTCCAGGTTCAAGTCAAAAAAGCACAGGGACCAGCGGCCGCAATGCCACCCAAAGACGACCGATCTGACCAAGTCGGCCACTGGCCAGAATTTGACGAGAAGAAACAAAGATGTAAGCGGCCACCTTGCACAAACAAGTCGTTGGTAAGATAGAGGAAGTGCAACATTCATCTGTGCCTGAACGCAGCAAACAACTGTTTCATTTCATTCCCCACATCGCACTAAAAAGACCACCGTCCGTGAAGGTTTGTTTTCCGCCCATGGCTGCAAGAGCGCTCAGCCATCTTCATGGTGTGCCATATTTGGCACAAAGCTTTATCTTTATTATTACAGTCGTGTTTGCTCATTCAATCAATATGAAAGCTGAAAAAATGACTTTTCATAATTCATGCAATAGAGCGTCAAAAGGAATCTCACATATTTTTAATTTGTGATCTCGCCTTTGAGAAACATGTGGGCGGCTGAAAATACAATTACCTGGCTATCCCCGCATTAGAGTGGTATATGTTATGAAGAAATTTTAATCTGAGGTTTCGGCGACGGTGTTCGAGAAGATGCCAATTTAATGTCTTTTTGCTTTCTGTCATGCTAAGCATCCTGTCATAATTGCCAAGGACAAACCGAACTGCCCTGTTCTGCACTTTTTCTCGTTTATCTAAAAGTTCTGTAGTATATGGATCCCAGCAAACACACGCATACTCTAGTGTACTGCGCACATGTGTGAAATACAGTTGCTCCCTAAGTTTCTGTGGCAAGCTACTAAAGATACGTTTCAAGAAACCTAATGCTCCGACAGCCTTGTTCCTAACATGAGTAACGTGTCTGTTCCACCTTAGATCAGCAGAAAAAAATACACCTAAGTATTTATATTCTGACACTTGTTCAAGAGTAGCATTATTTATAGTGTTACGATTGCTGTCATATGAGCGCTTCCCGGTAAAGGTGACGTGGACACTCTTTTGCTCATTCAGTGACATTTTCCATTTTTCACACCATGTGGCAATCAAATCCAAATCATATTGTAGTGCTTGTTGGTCAGATTCGCTGTTGATGACCTTATATACAGTCATCTGCAAACATTCTAAATATTGATTTATTTATTTACGTGTACCTTACAGGCCTTCGAGAAGGCATAGTGTAAGGGGGAAATACGGTAACATATTAGTATTGAATTGGGAAAGAAATAAACATCAGCATAATGAAAGGAGTGCACACAGAACATGGAAAATTAATACATTAGCAAATACAATATGTAGAGCAATAACAATAAATGGTAAACAACAACATAATAGCATAATAACATTGTAAACGTTTTTACATGTTATACAGTAGTAAGTATTGTAAAAAAAATTGGGAGCGCTGAAATTCTTTAACTTGTAGAAAAAAATGCAAGTAAATTACAAAAGACATGACGTGTTTAGACGATTGAAACGGCATATTGATTGCTTAGCAGATTGCGAAATGCAGTGTGTTTAGATTGGCATGCAATGGTATCTGGTAGTGCGTTCCATAAACGGACCGCACGGGGCAAAGTTGAAAAATTAAAAGCGTTGTGTGTTGCCATAAATTCGGGTGTAGCTGAACTGATTGTTCAGTCGTTGTGACGTCGAGGATGCTTCTTTCAGGTTTGATAAGGTTAGGCCAACTGTGTGAACAAATCTGTGAAATAATAACCGTACAGAAGATGATATATTGTTCGGCAAGTCGTTAATGTAAATTAAAAAGAGAAGAGGCCCAAGTAAACTGCCTTGAGGTACACCAGAGGTGACGTCAAAGAGGCCAGAGGAAAAGTTAGCAACAACAGTGAACTGTTCGCGATTAGTAAGAAAACTGCGAATCCATGATAGGGTTAGTGAGTTGAGTTTAATTGCTGAGAGCTTTGATATCGGGTGACTATGGGCTACACGATCGAATGCTCTCGAGAAATCCAAAAAGATGCAGTCAATTTGTTTATTACTGTTCATATGAAAGCGTAAGTCTGACGTGAATTCTAGTAGTTAGGTTTCGCAAGAAAATCCTTTTTGGAAACCATGCTGTAAATGATGATGTAATGCCTGAAGTGGTGCCATGAATGTGACTTCTGAGGAACCCCAGAAGTCACAGGTACGTATTCAGAGGAACATCCGTTGAGAGCCACAGACATCTGTCTTGAGCGAAGATACTCGGCAATACATGCGATAACCTTCTCAACCAATTTGTAAAGTCAAAGTTTAGCGATCAGTAGACTATGCGTAACGACGTCAAAAGCTTTTTTGAAATACAGAAATATACAATCAACAATTTGTTTCTTGTCGACTGCTGAGACTAGCTCATGAGTGAATGCAACCAATTGTGTCGTACACGAAAAACCCTGCCGAAACCCATGCTGACTAGGATGAAGAAGGTTATTGTTATCAAGATGAGACATGATGCAGGTATACACATGTGCCATAACCTTACATACATAAAATGCTAGTTAAGGATACTGGTCCGTAATTCTCAACTCTGTTCCTCTGTCCACTCTTATGAATTGGCACCACTCGCGCTAGTTTCCAATCACCAGGAACAACGCTGTTATTTTAAGAAATTTTGAAATAAGCGACAGAAGTACAAAGATGCCCGAGCAATTTATAAGGAATGATGTAGGGATATCATCCGGACCACACACTTTTGTTCGTTTCAAACTCTGTAATAATCACTCGATGCTCGTCACACTAAATACAACCTCAGACATTTCGCCGGCTCCGACCGGAAAATCAACTCTATTAACCCCCCTAATGTTTGAATGAGTAGACTGAAATACTGATGAAAGGTATTAAACAAAAATGTCGACCTTACTTGACGCAAGCGATAGTAAATAGCTTGACGATTTCCGCTCAAGCTCGGGCCATCTTCTGAGCGGCAACACTAGCGCGCGACCACACATCAGCCATAACGGCGGTGACTGAGCGAATCGCGACAGCACGTCGACTTGGCGTTGACCTATTGAAACCCATGCGCCTGATGTTCACCTCTTCGTCGGGCTCAAAGAACGGCGGGCAGACTCCGATGGCGCTCGCCCGCCCTCGCGGTCCGGGCAGGCTGCCTCCTCCGGTTCCTCTGTGATTAACACGTTTGTTAGAATATGGTGCGCAAAAGCTCCGTCAACGAGTGTGCTTACCTGGCTGCATCACGGCGGACGTTATACACGTCTTTCTTCCACACGCCGCGCCATTGGGCTGCAGTTTTCACTGCCGGGCAGCAAGGCAATCACTTGCTGCGAGAGCTCCTCCTTGCGCGCCGCCGTCAGCTGTTGACCCAGCACACACGACGCCTTCGCAAGGTAGGGGTGCTCTTCAACAAATGACACGAGTATATCGCGTTGCCTCGCTGAAACATGAGGACCCAGCAGCCTAACCTTCTGCGAGGACATCGTTTTGGATCCGCGGCGCGCAAACTGGCAAGTCCAAAACGTAAACAAAGCGAGGCAACTTGTTTGCATAGCGTATGGCACACCACCTAGCGACTAAATAAGAAAACAACAGAAATAAACTTACAACTCCCAGTAGCGGTCTGCGCCGCAAGCTCACATTTATTACTGAAAATATATTTGCAAGTGTTCTGTAGAAACCAATGTTTTTTTATCAAACCAGCAACATCCTTTAATTGCTATACAGTCCCCCAAGTACAAACAAAAATGATGACGTGATCTTCCAGCAGACCGCCGCTTGTTGATTGGTTCCCCTCACGCCGCCCCGTTCCACTCTTTCTCCGAGTTACGTAATCCAGACGTAACAGCCAAAAGGAACCGGTTCCCAAAGGAACCGTTACAGAATACGGCCCCAGGTTTCCCTTTGAAGCTTGTGCATTTAGTGCGGACTGCTTTGAAACTCTAAGAGTGGGAAATCTGCATAAAGACTTTCGTAATTACTATAGCTACTCGGCAGTTTCTTTTAATTTCTTTTCTGGCCGTATTATCCGGGTCGTAGAGTCGGATAATACGCGCAGTGCCACGGTACCTAGAGGGCAAACTGTAGTTGCTCCCCCGCCGGAGAGAGGGCATCAGCCGTTCTATAGCTCCAGAGAAAAGCCCCGTTGAAGAGAAGCCGGCGTGCCGAACCAAGAGAGGGCGCCAGCTGTCCGAAGCGCAAGCGAATAACATCCGGCGCGCGACGAAGGGATGCTGATCTCCACGGCAACGGCGGCGAAGCCACCGAAGCTTTTCCAACTCCCCTTCCCGCCCATCGATCGCAACATCGGCGTGCGCGAGCGGGTCGAGAAAGGGGCCGCCCCCCACACGTATCTCCCGACTCAACGCGCGCCAACGTGGGCCAGGGGGGACACAGAGAGATCCTCTCCTCCGTCAGAAGGCGACCGGGATGCGGCCCGTCCCGCATGCTGCCTCCTAGCTCTGCCGCCGCCGGCAGGAGCAGCGGCGGAGCCGCGGCTCCCAAAGTTCGCCGCCGCCGTTCAAACTCACCGCGGTGCGGCGGCCCACCATGGTCATCATGGTGCGCGCGACCGCGGCGCCGCACCACCACCACGTGGTCCACCCGGTGTTGTGCTGCACCGTCAAGCGCGCCGTGCGACTGCTGCCATCCGCGCTGCTGCTCATATTCGTCCTGTCGCTCATACTCGTGACCCTGGTCCAGATCGCCGTCATCCACTCCCACCGGCGGGCCATCTACCTCCAGCGGCGACTGGCCAGCACCTCCAGGCCGTCGCCGGCCAGGCCACAGGTCGCGGTTGTCTCCTCCTCGGGACAGCTGCGGCCTGCGGCCGCCTCTCCAGACGGCGGCCCATCTGGGTCTCCCACGGCCCACTTTCAAGCGTGGTCGGCCGTCCACAGGACCCGGGGCGGGGAATACTCGCACCGCAAGCCCAACGCGAGCCACAACCGGGCGCAGGCGGCGGTCAGGGCGCGACCTAATGCGCTCCAGGTCGAGGCACTGCTGGACCGCAATGCGCCCACGGTGGACAACAACATCAAGATCTTGACCGGACTGGCGAACGCGGCCAGGATACGCGACATCTTCGCCGGTGCCTCGGCTGGGACGCCGCGTCCAACGCTGACGTTGCCGACGTCGGCACGCGAGGATACGCTGGGGAGTGCTGCGGGGGGCGACGACAATGAGGTCTCCTGGGAGTTGGTGAAAGATGATGTGTACCGGCGGGCGGGCGGCGGTGGTGTGTCGGCCGTTACGGCCGCCCGCGAGGACGACGAAGACACTGACAGCGTGCGACGGACGCGAAAGTTTGCGGCGGACAAGGCGAGGAAGTCGTCTGCCGAAGTGGTTACGCGGCCTCTTTGCCCCGAAGTGCCTCCAGGACTGGGTAAGTGAGGTGCTGCTGCTCTCGCTGTGCCCGCGTCTTTAATATAGACGCGTCAGTTCCTTCACCGCGTTCTGTGCTCGCGTGATGTTTGCATAGTGATGTGATGCAGTACATCGCGATCATTTTAATATCGCTATGTGAACATGGTCGTTGTTCCGATACGAGTAGTATACAGGTACCTAATAACGTACGCGTGAAATTCTAAAACCGTAGCAGCAACACTATATAACACCGAATACATAGATCTGTGGAATGCGGGCGCTAGATAAGCGTACCAACCAATTGAACCAAAGAAAAGTTTTGCGTGCCGCGAAAAGGGCGCGCATTGACACGCGTTAAAGTTGGATTGGTGAGCTGAAAGCGAAACTGCATCCTGGCAACGCTTTCTTGGGTGTTCAGAGAGTCAGCAGAACGCTTGAAGTTTGGGCTTCTCGTAGACCGCGTATGCAGTGCGATATAACTACAAGTAACGAAAGAAAAAAGATAAAGAGAGACGATTTCATTCTAATTTGGAGACCTTTCCACTCAAACGTCATTGAAGTCTTTCAGTTCATTACAACAAATGTTTCTACGACCTGTGGAACAGCACGTGCGTTTGAGTCATCGAGAAACTCGGAACAGCTGCCGCGAAACGCCAGAAACGGACACCTCTTATCTTCGCCAGCCGCTTCGCGAGAAAGATCTCGCGTTGCTGACTCTTATCGTGTCGTATGACTTGACGTCGCCTGACGCTAGCTGCGTACCAGAGCAAGATTTTTTTTGCTTGCATTTCTGAACTGCATTGTCTGATGTCAACCAACAGGCAACATATCCGCTTCGGATTCCACGCTAGGGAACTAGTACAAATAACAGCGCCTTATAAATTAACACGAAAACGCATGGGTCGTGCGAACGAAACACTTAACAGCTCTTTGACTAGCATTTGCAGCTGGCCTAGTTTCGGTAAGACTTAACCTCGGAAGAAAATGGCTCCAAATGAGGATGACAAATAAGAATACGCAAAGCACAGGTGACGACAAGACAGGTACTGTCGTCTACTCTTATTTGTCTTGTTCTGTTCCACTTCTCCA
This sequence comes from Dermacentor albipictus, assembly GCF_038994185.2. Taxonomy (NCBI): domain Eukaryota; kingdom Metazoa; phylum Arthropoda; class Arachnida; order Ixodida; family Ixodidae; genus Dermacentor; species Dermacentor albipictus. Next base: position 101,443,754 of record NC_091825.1, on the reverse strand, counting down.
AGACAAAGCTCCTCGAGGCATGCCATTTCGCTTCACCGAACTTTCCTCGGCGTCCGAACGACATCCTGATTCGGGATGCCAGCGTTTCAATCGAGCAATGGGATACATTCGAAACAAGCAATGCGTACCTTCAAAGGAAATTCGACACCGCTAACAGCTACGGTAACAACGCGAGGCCCGATGAAAACGACTCACTTCTAGAGCTCACGCAACGTATGTGCACCTAAAGCTCGAAACCGCGCTCCGGCGCATTTGCCAGGGCATCTGTTTTCACGGGTATCTTTTTAAACTGCAGAAACATCAGTTCGCGTGAGCGATGTGCAATAAAGGAGCCCAGATTTGCTTACCTGTTTCTTCCCGTCGACAGGATAAAACTCGATGCCTCTGCGAGGCGCCGATGCATTGTGTTCCCTCTGCAGTGTTCCCTATGCATCCCTCTGGAATTCTATACCGCCGACAGCTATTCCTCACGCCCTTCTATATTTACGTGCCTCTGTGTGGGTGCGCTCTATATACGGGGATGCACACAGAAAACTCGGGTTACAGGGACTTGGGGAATTGTTAAATGGAGCGCGATATCTATTGTCGACGCCTTGTATGCGGTACAAAGTCGACTGAGTTCCGCAGGAAATCGCGTAGTGGTGGCGGGTTGGTTAAAAGAAGTGCCTCTCATCAAATTGGCTGCGACACAATGGCGGCAGACGACAACTCATTCTATGAATGTGAACTTGTACGAGTTGCGCGGATTTCGGTAGAACTGTATCGCCTGTTACAGCTCTGCGCGCTTCAAATTAGAGATGTAAACTGCGCTTGCCCTGGCAACATGCTAGCGCTCTGGTTAGTTTATAGGTCGAAGAGTGTCTGCCTTGGTTAGGCGGTGGTCATATAGGTAGGTACCAGCACAAACGTTTATACAACTACGAAGTTACTTTCCAAAGAACAGGTATGAAATGCTTATTTTCGAATGACCTAATTGTATAACAGGTTTTAGCAATTTGTAGAAAACGCTGTACATAGCTGTTTAAAAAAGCAAAAAAAAAACTGAATGCGACAAATTTCCTATTCACGTCAATATCTTAGGTATACCTATAATAGTACCAAGAATCGTAAAAGACCATAAATGTTGGTGCGTAATAGAACGTAACTTTAATCTTTTTACAGGTGCATGCAAATGCTAGAATTCACGTGATCCGGCCTTGTATCCGTGAAGCCAAGAATCATGCAAACAGAAAACTTTTAATAGACAGGACAGCGGGCGTTATGCGGAATGCATGTTCGATGCCTCGCCTTTAGGCTTGAGTCTTGCTGCAGAGAACGCAAGGCAGCGAGCTATTTCTATCAAATTTCTGGCAGCTTCGCAGCAAGTAAGCAGAAGTGAAAGAAAAAAAAGAAAACAATTCGAAAGCGAAGGAACGAAGAAAAGATTCTTATTGAGAGGCTACGCTACTATATGAACCTCAATTTAACGTTTTAGCGTATACTGTTACTATCTAGCGTTATCACTACTTCATTTACCACATGTACGTGCACAGAGGAGCGAAAGAGATAAGTAGAAGGCAGGGAGGTTAACCAGAATAACGTCCGGTTGGCTACCCTACACCGGGGGAATACGTGCACAAACTTTTCGATGTCGCCCACACAGTCAAATGTTTTTCGCCGCCCGCAAGAAGTCTGGTTTGTCCAGTGGTTAACAGTGGTTAACACGGTCTTGAGGGTAACATGGTCACTATTAAGGGGTTCAGCTCGAATCTTTCATGTGGAAAAATGAAGGTTCTTGATCGGCGACCTTTTGCGTGCAAGAAAACATGACGCAAACCGAGGTAGGTGACACAGAAACTTAATGAAGTAAATGGCAATGGCCATCACTGTCAAACTCTCGCGACAGATATTTCGACGCGCAATGGGTGCGTCATAAGCGCAAGACAGTTTTTCAACTACGACTTCTCTCATTGCAAGTGCAGTTTAAGCTCGCCGTCGTGTTCAACAGAACATTTTCACAACCTTATGGCTAAGTGCGTATAGTCGTGGGAAAAACCAGCACCGTTAAGGGTGCGAATATTTGTATTGTGCAGCCGCGGTGGACACGTGCCAATGGACAGTAACAATAACGTCATACCATATAGTAACGCTTCGATAATACCTTGCAGTCAGCAATAAAGAATGGCTAGTGTTAATGGAGTTCATAAGTAGCAGCAGTGATCTACAGAAACGAGAATGCCTTGGTGTTTGGCAAAGGTAAGATGGACGTCTACCAGAATAAACCATAGAGGTGTGCGATAAAAATGCGCGTCTTTTCTTTTTTTTTGTGAAAGAACGCTTCACAGCTGAAAAAACAAAGACACTCGTGATGCGGGACCCGGTACTAACGCAAGACGGGTACCTTTTTGAGGCGTTATAGATGACGGGGCCATTATCTCTCTCTCTCTTTCTTTATTGAACGGAAATACCCTACAAACCGAGAGCGAGTGCCAGTGAAATTACAGTTTTACACAAATACATGCACACTGTGCTCCAGAGACAAGTCAAAACTGTGGCAAACAACAAGGGACTAGAAGAGGAAGCCACTCAGGAACGAGTTCTAAGGTATGTTAACAACGCTAAGCAGTTGAGCAGACTGCGCGCTTGGAATTGCGAGGGCAGAATAATCGGCCACTCGAAGTGCGAGAACATCGACTGATGAAGCCCTTTCTGCGGTAAGTCAGTGAAGGAAGATTCAGTAAATTGAAAGCTGGAATCCGCCACAGTGCAGCATGGAGCTAAGGAAACCAACAGGCACGAAAGTATGAGCACGGAAAGAAGGACCAATGTACACCCGATGTAGACCCAATGTTGGACAAGTTCAACAGCTTTTGCCATGCTTTGAACAACGTTGGATCAACATTGTATCCGCGTAGAAGCGTAATACCGCAGCTTCAGACTCTCTTTCGATGACCATTGAAACCAACAGCAATTGAAATTCGCGCGCCTGACTGGCTCCTTTGTGTGAGCTCTCGGAAGGGTGCCAATGGAGCTCGCGGATTACAAGGTTTTTTCATTTTATTGGTCATTGAAAAGCAGCGTCGGTCGGTACTACCAGTCGGGAAGGGGAGCACGAAGCTTCTGCAGGATGTTACTCCTGCATCTTTATGACTGGAAATTGAATTTCGGGGCTTTATATACGTGCCGGAACCACAATATGATTACAAGCAGCGCTGTATTTGGGGATCAGGTTAATTTTGACTACCCCTTGGTTACTTAACATGCACCTAGATTCAAGTACTCGAGCGTCTTTTTGCATTTTGCGCCCATCGAAATACGGCCGACATCGTACCCGCGACCTTGAGCCCAGCAGAGCAACGCCATAACCACCACGCTACAATGGCGGGTATATTCATGCGTTGGAGTAACAAGAGACTCGTATACGGATGCCTGGGTCTCTCACTACTTCCAGTCGCTACGAAAGTTTGCTTACGAGCGAAAAACTGCGCGCGAGCCTTCCGCGTCTTTCTTTTAAGGTCAAAGTGTTGCGAAACTGCGACCGCAATATGCCAGCGGGGGCAACACACGAGCGCAATCGCTCCAACTCTCGCAACTACCCCCCCCCCCCCCCCTCCACACACACATTCCAGCGCGGGAACTTTCGCGGCTATCTCTCTGGCGTGCAACACCCGCGGGCCACCTCGTCCCTATTGTCGTGGAGATGCCGCCGAGTATATGGGGACGAAGGGGATGCGTGCGCGCGCCGTGAGGAAAGACAGATTGGCCCGCTTCTTCCGCCACAGCGGGCCTCTCGGTTTCCCCCCGAGTTGGTTTCCGCCTCCCGGTGCTCCCGTCCGTGGTCGCGGTGAATGCCACATAAGAGACCTGCGCCCAGTCGCAAACCTTTCTTCTTCTTTGTTTTTTTTCTTTTCCTGGGCGCTCAGGACGAGAGACGTCGGTCCTCTGGCGCGCCTTTGTCATCCCCACGGCGCGCGACCCTTATCAGTCATAACGCGGCGAATATCGCCCCAGGGCTTGCGGAGCGCTGCGCCGTACGCTTTCCAAGCGAAAGAGACCGCGGTGGTTCCCAGTTGTGTGTGCGCGAGATGCCGAAACAGTTGGTGTTGCAGCGCGGCTGGCACCGAAAGAAACGTTTAGCAACAACGGAGTTTGTAATAACGTCGTTTACCGCAACTCCCGTTTTTCGATAGCAGTTTCTGGCTTTGTTCGGCGGGCATGCATTCCGTTCCCAGAAGCTCTGATTATAAGCAAACCTGGCAGCTACACGAGCTGGGACTACTTACGATATGAATTTCTTGTTTCGAGCCCTGCTTTATTGCTGCAATGCGTTGTGCCTCAACTCGGTTTGGTTAGAGGTTAGCTGGCAGTAACCAAAACGTTTATAATAAAAATCCCTCTGCGACCTTAAGCGAAACACATTTTACGGTAATGAAGGTTACAAAAAGCGTAAGGGCAATTTTATTTGTTTTCACTTAACTTGGCAATAAAGCTCGCTATAACTCAACTTGATGCAACAAACCTTGCCAGTATTCGAACCGCCTCTCATGGGAACACCATAGTTCCATTTATAAAAAGAGCCAGGTATCGCAGGGCGTTGCTAGGGACTTTATTTCCTCTTTGCGTCTTTCTACTAAACTGGGTTACGGTCGATGTTTTTTGTTCATGTTATGCGGAGGTTCCTGGAGGAGTTAGCTATAGAGGAACGCGCCGAGATGCCATGTGTGGTTCTACAGTTCAATCTTGCTTTAGTCGCGGGGCGGGCGCCTAATTGTAGGTATTTGCAGATTAACCACAAGACGCGAGTATGTCGCTCGTGACTCTAGGTGACCGAAAGAGTGTTGCACTCAAGCGCACTTAGTTTTCAGATGTTCCCGCACCGCAGTAAATTCAAGAACTTCTTCAGCTATAAAGAAAGACAAGAAAGATCGTTCTCTTTAATCCTCGAACCAGGTTACTCGTTGGGATGAAAGTAGCTCCGGAAACTCGTTAGGTTAGCTCAGTGAAAACATCAAGAGCACGGCCGGCGATCAATGAACACGTGACCAGCTTGCTCCAAAGTAATTAAGGGCTTGACCGAAGCGAATAGCGTGTGCATAAGTGCTGCCGATAGCACTTTTATTCATCATGCTGCCGTCCTGTTAGAAGTGGAGCCAGTGATGCTCATGCGATAGGAAAAAAAAAAAGCGAAACGTGAATATATATATATATATATATATATATATATATATATATATATATATATATATATATATATATATATATATATATATACATATATATATATATATATATATCGTTATTTTAGAGCTTTCTCGAGCTGAGCTTTAGGTCTTAGCGTTTAGCGGCTACTACAAGTTTAACCGCTGCTACAGAGCAAAATCGGATCGAAATGTTTAAAAATCCTCCGCGTAAGCGCTTCATTTCGACCCGACGGATACTTATCCCCCCAAAAAATTCCATGCATGAATTCATTTGTCTCTGCGCAGCCTGAACGCTCGGGTAGAAAATGGTAAACCTCAAATACGGTTTCGGAATGTATGGAGAAACAGCAGCTTTCACTCCGGCTTATCTCCAGACTGCGAATTCAGAAGAGACTTACGAAACGCCGGCCAATGTTGCGCGTTAGAGGGACACGAAAAAGAACAAAATACCTTGGATCGCATTAGTCCACTGCCTCGTCAAAAAAAAATAAGAAAAACAATAGAAAAGCCACTAATGACTTGAGAAGATGCTTGGTATGACAGCCGGAAGGCGCTGCCACCTTGAAGCTCCTGCACCAGGCCTCCATGACGTCATCAATTCTGAACTGCTCCTGCTCGGGCCTAGTTAATTCCTTATCGGTAAAGATGTTCTACATTGCTTTCTAAAGTAAAAAAAAAAGAGAGAGAGAAATAGTGAACTTACCAGTCTTCGAGAGCTTCCCTTTAATTATTGAGCCACAACGGCTAATTATTGAGCCACAACAGCCCATCCACTTTAGCTAGCGCGCTGCGTCTAGACTAGGAGAGCGGTTCCGGAACTCTCTTGCATGCATGTGGGCGATGGAGTTTTAAGGAACTGCAAAAAAACAAGACTAAAAGATGCATCAAGGAGAAAGTTTGTAGAAACAGAGCGTTATTTCGCACATACTGGATACTGCGCTAAAATTATTTGAGAAGAACTCAATAAACAACCGCAATTAATTGCCAACATCCATGCGAACTACACCACGGGGAGTCTGCGAGTGGCGTTTTCAAGGCGGTCGCCCTGCAGGCATAAAAAATTTTCCATTCTGCCTGTGCGATAGGACAAATTAAGGTGAAATTTTGTATAAACAGGGTACACATTGCATGAAGACGGGTAAGATAGAGTTCTGAATAGTGTGCGGCTGAATCCTAAATCCTGTAATTGATTGCCGGTACAAGTTAAAGTAAAGCACGGCAGACAAGGCAGTCGTGGTGGTAGCCGGCGCGGAACTTTCTCAAGGTTACTGATGGCATGTATGTTGGAGGCACCACACAGATCACTGAAGTCGGCGTACGTCAATGCATGCCAACGTCAGTGACCTGTGTGGTGCCTCCAGCATTAGCTACATAGAGTGCATGTGGAAATCCTTGCCCAGTGCGCTTATTTAAAAAGCATTGTTCACAGTCAGCGTGAGTTTGCAATCATTTCTTCAGCAATGTGAAAAAAAATGTCCGACGATTACGATACTCCCTGATGCGAAATTTGAACGAAGCGTAAAGGTGTTTTCATTTTGCTACATACTGAGGCAAAGAATTTAGACCGATATAAGCGCACCGACTGGCAGTGGGCCAGTGCTGTGGCAGAGGGAAGGGCAGTATGAGAACGCTGGCACGTTG